>NW_027504899.1:0-213649 GCF_021521415.1 Bidens hawaiensis
AAAACGCAACGGAAGCTTAGATTTTATAACTTGTTATGAACATACCATTATGTTAAAACTAAAACCCAAAGAACAAGGATCAATATTACAAGAACAATATGCTTACAAAATGTAAATGGTACCTTCTTATACCTTTAGAAGAAGATGTATGTGGATGAAGATGATGATGTCTTCAAATGGCAAGGTTGCAAAGAGAAACCCTCAAGCTTTGTATACCCCAAGCTTTGAGCAACAACACCAACTAGTTGCTAGGATTTGAACACCAATTTGAAGCTCACAAAACTCCCAATTTGAGGCCAATGTGGCCGTGAGTTTTGAGAGAGAAAAGAGAGTATGGAAAACTTCAAAATTACTTGAGAATACAAAAGGGACAAGACCAAGAATGCATGTAATGTGAATGGAGATAAATAAGAGGTGGTCAACACAAAAGGACAAAAGATTGGATGGGACCAAACCCTCCACCCACATGGGGTGGCCGGTTTTGATATTTTTTTTTTTTTTTTTTTTTTTTTTTTGTGTTTTGTTTTAACCATTTTAAAACCATCTCCATTCATTTTATAAAACTTAACTTTATAAAATGTACATGCATTTACATAATTACTTAAACCAATTAAATAATTAATTTATATAAACAAATTATCCAGATAATTTATTTAAATCCTCAAGTGTGTTTGTTTAGAAAACCAATTTTCTAAACACGTAGTGTTCGGTATTCGTTTAAGTGATCAAATCATTAAAGAATACATTTGGTGTTGTCTAGCTTGTTATTGGGTATGACCCGACTTGGATCAAACACAGTTAGCCACATTAGTTTAAGTATGTGTCTCGGGCATACGTAATTCCAACAATCTCCCACTTGCACGAGATACATAGAAAATTAATGCAAGTGGTGAATACCGCCTAACAACAGTTCACCACCCCTAATGTGTTTGACGAAGTGCCATTCAATAACATCATCCCTTCAAGTCCCTTACTTGATATGATTTAGGTGAATCTATCATTATATCCCTTTGTTACTAGATGTCATGTTGGATCTAAGAGACATAGGTGATCATTCTCTTTACAATTCAACTTTATCAGGCCTTAGACATCTAAACTCTCAACACATAAGAGGAACAAATTCCGTCTTGACTGTATACGCCTCTCACTATCACTTTATACTCCACCCGAGCTCATCCTTATGTACCATCTTTTACGAATAGCGAAGGGGAGAGTCAAAGTGTAATACTCGGTGAAAATCAAGACCCAATATACATCTCAGGTCTAAGGATAATATGAAATTCTCCTTTACTCAAGATTACTAATGATCAAGTCAATCGACTCCATGTAGTAATATTGAGAGCGGGTCAGTCCAATATTTGTATCCCACAAATATCTATGAACTTTGGCAGCAAACCTATGCTCCATATTCATTCCTTATGAATATCCACCAATCCTAGTTCATAATAGTCTTGCTTCATATTTGTTCCCACAAATGTGATCGACTACGGACTTTTAGAATAAGATAACTTATTCATGGATTAAACATGCAAAATTAGAATTTAACTCAAGATTCCATAATCATATAAAAGAGTTAAATTACAAAAGTCTTTTAAACGTAAATACAAAATAGATCAAATCCAATTACTAGAATATCGAAGTCCTAAGCCACTCGCATGACGCTCATGTTTCGGTCTTTCTAGGAGCTTCGTGAATGGATCCGCAAGATTTTGATCAGTTCCAACTTTGCGAATACATATCTTTCCCTTTTCAACTTCATCCCTTATGTAGTTGAATCTCCGCTCTATGTGTCTAGTCTTTTGGTGCGAACGAGGTTCCTTGATTTGTGCAATCGCACCCTCGTTGTCACAAAAGATTTCTAGAGGGGTCTTGAATGGAAGAGACCACCCCTAGATCAGTAATGAATTTCTTCAACCATGCAGCTTCCTGAGCTGCCAATGAAGCGGCGATGTATTCTGATTCTGTAGTGGACAATGCTACCACTTCCTGTTTTGAGCTCTTCCAAGAGACAGCTCCTCCATTAAGTGTGAACACATACCCAGACTGTGATCGAGAATCATCTCGATCAGTTTGGAAGCTCGCATCCGTGTAACCTTTTATAGCGAGTTCCTCCTCACCAGATCCATATATCAGAAACATATCCTTAGTTCTCCTAAGGTATTTCAATATGCTCTTAACAGCCATCCAATGACTGTTTCCTGGATTCTGTTGGTATCTGCTTGTCATGCTCAAAGCGCATGACACATCCGGTCTAGTACATATCATCGCATACATGATGGATCCTATAGCAGAAGCATATGGGATTTGTTTCATCGTCTCTTGCTCACCCTTTGAGCTTGGACATTGAGCTGAACTCAATATGGTCCCTCTTTGAATAGGTACAAAACCTTTCTTGGAGTTTTCCATCTTGAACCTTTTCAAGATCTTATCAATGTATGTACTTTGGTTCAAACCTATCAAGCGCCTTGACCTATCCCTATAGATCTTTATTCCCAAAATATAGGCAGCTTCACCTAGATCCTTGATGGAAAATCTACTTCCAAGCCAAGCCTTAACGCTTTCCATGGTTGGAATGTCATTTCCAAATAGTAGAATGTCATCGACATACAATACTAAGAATGTAATTATACTCCCACTAGCCTTTTTATACACACAAGCCTCATCAGCGTTTTTGATGAACCCAAAACTTTTGATTTCTTCATCAAAACGATGATTCCAAGTTCTAGATGCTTGTTTCAATCCATAGATTGATTTCTTTAACTTGCATACTTTATTAGGATGTTTTGGATCGACAAAACCTTCAGGCTGAACCATATAGACATCTTCCTCAAGATATCCATTTAGGAAAGCGGTCTTGACATCCATTTGCCAGATTTCATAATCATAATGTGCAGCTATGGCAAATAATATCCTAATAGACTTTAGCATTGCCACAGGCGAAAAAGTTTCATCATAATCAACCCCTTGAGTTTGAGTGAAACCTTTAGCTACAAGTCTTGCTTTATAAGTATCCAAGTTTCCATGCATATCAGTTTTCCTTTTGAAAACCCACTTACTTCCAACAGCTTTGGAGTTGAGTGGTGGTTCAACCAATTCCCAAACTTGGTTGTCATACATGGATTGCATCTCAACGTTCATGGCTTCAAGCCATTTGTCACAATCATTCTTGGACATTGCATCACGGTATGTGGTTGGTTCATCCGAATCTACCACGTAGCAACCTTCTACAAAAAATCCATATTTTTCAGGTGGATTGCTAATTCTACCAGATCTGCGAACGTTTTGTGTGTTTTGATCAACCACTTGATCACTTTCAACAACCTCTTGTTGAGTGCTAGTATCAACCAATTGTGTATCATCTTGTGATTCTTGATCCTCATCAAATTTCACTGTTCTACTATTAGTTCCTTCCTCAAGGAACTTAGTTTCCAAGAACTTACCCTTTCGAGCAATAATAACATTTTGCTCACTAGGATCGTAAAAGTAATATCCTAAATCATCTTTAGGATAACCTATAAAGATACACTTAGTGGATCGGACTTCTAATTTGTTTGGGGTGTATTGCTTTACATAAGCTTCACAACCCCAAACTTTTAAGAATGATAGCGATGGAGCCTTTCCATGCCATACTTCAAAAGGTGTCTTCTCCACTTTCTTGGTTGGAGCCATATTCAATATGCGAACAGCGGAAAGTAAAGCATAGCCCCAAAATGATAGAGGTAAAGTGCTTCTAGCCATCATCGATCGAACCATATCTAATAGGGTACGATTTCTCCTTTCAGACACACCATTATGTTGTGGTGTTCCAGGTGGAGTAAGTTGTGAAATAATTCCACAACTCTTAAGATGATCTTGAAATACACCACTTAGGTATTCACCTCCTCTATCACTACGAAGTACTTTGATTGTGGTCTTGAGTTGTCTTTCTACTTCAGTTTTGAAGTCTTTGAACATTTCAAAAGCTTCATCTTTGTGTTTCATTAAGTACACATAACCATATCGACTATAATCATCAATAAAGGTAATGAAGTATCTTTCACCATTCCTAGTCATTGGTCTAAAAGGACCACATACATCCGAATGTATGATACCCAATAATTCTTTTGACCTTTCAAAAGTTTTATTAAAGGGTTGCTTTGTCATTTTGCCTTGTAAACAAGATTCACATACATCAAATGAATCATACTCATTTGTTTCTAGAATACCACTCTTGCGAAGAGTTTGCATGCGATTCTTACTTATATGTCCAAGGCGACAATGCCAAAGATAGGAATCACCCAAGTCCTTCTTGAGTTTCTTGGTGTTGACATTGTACATTGAACTACTATGTGACATACCACTTTGATCTATTTCATATATACCATTCATGGGTACAGCTTTAAAATAAAACATGCCATTCATCAAAACATGAATATCACAATTTATAAATTTAAGATCAAAGCCACATTGTTTTAAAAGGGACACGGAAATAATGTTTCTCCTTAACTTAGGAGCATACAAAACATTCTTCAAAATTACTTCCAAACCACTTGGAAGCTTTAACAAGTAGTCTCCTTGGGCTTGGACTTCAACTCTTGCTCCATTGCCCATAAAGAGACTAATGTCCCCTTTGTTGAGTTGTTTACTTCTTTTGAACCCCTGCAACAAATTGCAAATGTGAGTTCCACATCCGGTATCAAGTACCCATGTATTTGAAGAAATAACATTTAGTTCAATATGTATAGTAAAGATAATACCTGAGGTATGCCCCGCATCCCTCTTATCTTTTAACGCATTGAGATAGGTCGGACAATTCCTTTTCCAATGACCTATCTCTCCACACTCAAAGCATGGATCTTGCGCCGCAACCTTTTGCTTCTTTTCCTTCGGTTTGGTGGGCGTGATGGCTTTCCTCTTTCCCTTTCCTTGGACGTGGCCCTTGCCCTTAGCAACACTTGCTTTGGGGTTGGAGTTATGTCCCCTTTTTCCTTCATTGATTGTTAGAACGGGTAAAACCCTTTTACCCATTCCCGCTTCGGCCGTTCTTAGCATTGCGTGAAGCTCACCAATGCTTTTGTCCCACCCATTCATGTTATAGTTCATGACAAAAGTTTCAAACCTTTTGGTCAAAGAGTTGAGGATCAAATCCGTAGCCAACTCATTAGAGACGGGACAATTTAACCTACGAAGCTTTTCAATGTAGCTTTTCATCTTTAGGACATAAGATGAGACGCTTTGGGTTTCCTCCATACGACATGCATGAAACGCTCGAACCGTTTCGAAACGTTCCGCTCTAGCTTGTTGAAGGAACATTTCCTTCAATTGAGTTATCATGTCGTATGCCCCATGATGCTCGAAATCCTTTTGGATTTCGGGAATCATAGTCCCCAACATGAGGCAAGAGGCTTGCACCGAATCTTTGGTGTACTTGACCCAATCGTTATACGCCTCCTCATCTTCCACGTTAGGCTCATCGGGAATGGGATCGTCTAAGACATATGATATCTCTTCTTGTTTGAGAACTATTCTCAAGTTGCGATACCAATCCATAAAGTTATTATGGTTTAGACGATCCTTTTCAAGGATGGTTCTTAAGGATAGGTTACGGGTGTTATGGGTAGAGGTGTTTGCATTGTTAGCGGCCATCTACAAAATTTAACAAAGTTCTATTTTAGTATTATAAACAATTTAATTATTAATACCCTTTTATTCCAAATTTTAAAATAATAATTAAATTCTAGAATCCAACGATAAATCAAATTTCGGTTAGGTGACCTTTATCCCGTTATTTGATTTAACAAGGTAGTCAACCTTGACAATTGCAACCCTTTGCAACTTCTAGAGGTATGGGACCATTCGAAATCCTTATTTCGTGTTGGCATGTTTATCCCATCAACACCATTGGATCCCCATGCTTAGGTGACCTTTATCACATGGTTTCCAATTCAAGTCGTCCTACTTGTATAAACATGTAAGATTAACATACAAGTGGTTAGGTGACCTTTATCCCACAAATATGTTAATATTACCCTAAGTATATTAGTTTGCTCAAAATGGTTAGGTGACCTTTATCCCATTTAAAGTTCCCTAATACGTTAAGTGTCATACAAAAGGATGGTGTTAGACTTGTTTCCTTGGTAATTATGAAAAAGGGATTTTTAAGTTTTCCAATATTCTAGTTTGAAAAACATTATGCCATATCCTAACATGCATTTAGAAATATGGCGATTTTGAAAACCAATTTTCAAGGTTCTAGTTATAATAAAACCAATTTTATTATATGTGAGTAATCGCTTAGTTTTAATAAACCCATTTAATTAAACTAATTAACGCGATATTACCAAATATATATTAGAACCCGTTTTATGCTTGTTGTCGTTCCTATGTGACGGTTTGGATATCCTAATATCTATCAACCACACATTACAATAAGTAAAACAAACAACCAAGCAAACACATGCAAAATATAGTCATAACCGAGAACCGCTAAGTTTGACCATACTTGTTAGCCGAAACAAGTATAGGTCATAAGTCACACCTAAGGGACAAAACATGACACAAGGATGGAATGTTGACTCCCACTTGATCTTGCATCCAAATGCTTCAAGTATCCTTTCCAAGTTGTTGTGTTCTTGTTGGGCTTGTTAATGGGCTCCAAACTCCCAAAAGTCTTCTTGGGCCCAAGAGTGAAATTTATGGGCCTAATGGGCTTGAATCCCATGATGGGCCGGTGAGGCCCAACAAGCCCAAAATTTCGGTCCAAGGCCCAAATCCACCAATTCTTGCATCTTCAATTTTTACAAAATGTATCCTAATACATATTTTTCTAAAAAAAAGAAAATGCAACTAATCTATTTATTACAAACCAACTTATGAATAAATAAATTACACAAGCCTAAGATAATGAATTATTACAACCATATTGAATAATAAACATAATCAACATACACAAACAACAATCAACACATCCAAGGTCTAGGTTTCGGTTATGACACAATCAAACATACCAAATGTTCTAAGCATGCAACCTAAGCAACCAATGCCCAAAATCACCAAATAAAATCGGCCCCCCCCCCCCCCAAGAGGTTACGGCCCAAATTATTATTATTATTTTTTTTTATTTTTAACATCCAAATGTTATTAATGGTTTCCTAAGATCTTTTCATGCATGTCAAGATCTTACAAAACCATGAGGGGTAAAATCCACCAAAATTTCGGACCCCTTTTTCACCCATGAAAAACCCGAAATCTATGAACATGTAAGAAGCATAAGTCCTTGTAACCGGCTCTTGATGCCATTTGTTGGGTTTTATACAAGTTTATCAAAGTCAAGTTAACCATATTTAACTAGAAAACGCAACGGAAGCTTAGATTTTATAACTTGTTATGAACATACCATTATGTTAAAACTAAAACCCAAAGAACAAGGATCAATATTACAAGAACAATATGCTTACAAAATGTAAATGGTACCTTCTTATACCTTTAGAAGAAGATGTATGTGGATGAAGATGATGATGTCTTCAAATGGCAAGGTTGCAAAGAGAAACCCTCAAGCTTTGTATACCCCAAGCTTTGAGCAACAACACCAACTAGTTGCTAGGATTTGAACACCAATTTGAAGCTCACAAAACTCCCAATTTGAGGCCAATGTGGCCGTGAGTTTTGAGAGAGAAAAGAGAGTATGGAAAACTTCAAAATTACTTGAGAATACAAAAGGGACAAGACCAAGAATGCATGTAATGTGAATGGAGATAAATAAGAGGTGGTCAACACAAAAGGACAAAAGATTGGATGGGACCAAACCCTCCACCCACATGGGGTGGCCGGTTTTGATATTTTTTTTTTTTTTTTTTTTTTTTTTTTTGTGTTTTGTTTTAACCATTTTAAAACCATCTCCATTCATTTTATAAAACTTAACTTTATAAAATGTACATGCATTTACATAATTACTTAACCAATTAAATAATTAATTTATATAAACAAATTATCCAGATAATTTATTTAAATCCTCAAGTGTGTTTGTTTAGAAAACCAATTTTCTAAACACGTAGTGTTCGGTATTCGTTTAAGTGATCAAATCATTAAAGAATACATTTGGTGTTGTCTAGCTTGTTATTGGGTATGACCCGACTTGGATCAAACACAGTTAGCCACATTAGTTTAAGTATGTGTCTCGGGCATACGTAATTCCAACATAATTTTATTTTTAGTATTTTATTCTATTTTTATCTGGTGCCCGTGATCCTTTTCTTTCGAGTGTTCTTTACAGAAAATATGTTCGGATGACAGGTTGGAACGCCATGGTGCAAAGTGTGTGGTGGAGATCACTGGGTGCATCAGGCTTATGAGAGGAGAAATATATAGTCGAAGCACGGAAAGCTCCATGGGAATCACTTTTGGCAAATCCACCTCCATACCGATTTGCATATGATCAAATGGGGAACTTCTTAGGGTATAAAGATTTGTCAGGGAATATATTAGAGCCCACCCCAGAATTGGAGGAAATAATGGATGATGTGCTGTTTGCTGTTAGAAATGATTTGGAATATGTTCCTCCTTTGAATCCACCTTTGTTTGAAACTCTGAGCGAGATTGAAGATACCGGAATGGAGGAGCAGAGAGTAGAGAAGTATATTCCCTGTTTGGAGGAAGAATTTAAGGATGAGTTGGTGAATAGTTAATGGACTTTGCCATTACGGATGAGGGCGAGTTTGACCCACTTGGTGATTTAAAGCTGCTTGAAGATTTAATATATAACGAGCCAAGTTTGGGGATCAAGAAGGAGCTTTATAAGGAGAGCCATGAGATAGTTATTGATTTGGTCCTTCCAACACCTCACTTCGATTGTGAAAAACCAAAACACGAACCGTACTCAATCTCTATTCGGGACGTGTTAAGGTTTAAAAGTTTGGCTAAAGGAACTAGAAGGAGGATTTCTGGGCGAAGAAATCGTAGTGTGATGAAAAGATTGACTTCCCCGTTTCACTTCATTGAACCATTTTTGGGGGAATTCAAGAGTTGGTGGGTCGAGTTTAATTCATATGATCGGGCCCATAAGAGTTGTGCAATTGGTTTTTTCCCGACCAATTGTAAAAGGAGAGTGTTGAGGAGCATGGATGGGAAGAGGATAAAGGAGAAGCCTCCTGATTGAGGTTTCGGGAGTGAGTCCGGCTGAAGACTATTCAATAAACTTAGCGCTTCCCCGGGAGGCAACCCGGTAATATCTTTTCTTGTTATTTTATTTTCATTTTATTTTTATTTCCGAGTTTGCCGGGTGTCTCTTCTCTTACCTGCAGGTTATTCCTTGGTTGGCTGATGACGGTTGATGAGCTAGAGTGTTGGTGCATTTTGTGACCGTCGCTATGCAATTCTGATCAGCGGAAACGAAGTAGGGACTTACATAGAGTTTTAAACAAGTGTGGGGATGCAATTTGCATAAGGATTGCCGCTTTCGTTCGTTAGTGATAGCTTGATAGAGAGCACTGGAGTTTTAAGCTTGCGTTCGAATAGGAGAGCGAGGAACATGATTCACCGGACACTTTCATGATCACATATACCAGGGGAGTTTGTTCCACTTTATTTTTCTTTGTGTTTAGTTTTGTCTTTTCCTTGTCTCACATTGAGGACAATGTGAAATTTAAGTGTGGGGATGGGGAACTGACGTTTTCATTTTAAAGAAAATAAAAGAATATTGAAAATCTTGGGAGTTAATATTTTAAAAAAAAAGTTTTAAAGGAAAAAATGTCCCTTGAAAATTGTTTTTCTTCTACGTTAAGCAGGAAATGATATTATTACCATTGTGTTAACGAAAGAAGAGATGGTTTGCATATCTGATTTGGGATGTGTCGGTAGGCCCAACTAGCTTTGATAGCCCTATTTAGCAGATTTTATATATATAATAATTTGAAAAACGGTGAAACCGAATTTCGATGCTTAGGGAGGATTACCATAATCTGAAAACTTTGAGATGGTTATACTTAGATGCACTCAAACCAGCACACCACCACATGTCCATATTTTACGAGCTTAGAAATAGTTATATACTTTAGGGTGATATAAAAAAAGAAAAGAAAAAAAAAGAAGAAAAAAAAAGATTGAAAAAAAAAGAAAAAGAAAAAAAAAAGAGAAGTATGTTTTGAAAGTTATGTGTATTCTCAAAGTTATTCAAGAAAAGCAAAATGCTTGTGAAGAAAGTTATGTATTGTAAAATGCCAAATGAGCATTCTTTAAAGTTAGAAAAAAGAGGCCAAAGATGCATATACTAGACGAGACTTAGAGTTTACGTGTTACCTTGGGGATGGTGACTCTGAGGATACAGTATTGGGGCTCGAATGTTCTTAGTCAATAAATATCAAATTAGGAATTTATAGGACAAAGTCCAATAATATTTAGGAATAGCTCGTACGACCTCCACATGACCATTCATCCATCAAAATTTCACCGAGTGCATCTAATTAGTACCATCAACGAGTCCTTGGCTTATGGTGATTTGTCGAACCAGTTTTCTTCGACTCTAGTTTTTCTAGCTCTCTTTGTCTGAGATGGGGTAGGTTTAGCCTTAATTTTTGAACTTAAAACATTTAATACAAAAGGGGGGCTTGATTGGCTGGTGGATGGGTTTAAGTGGACAACAATATCGGCAATCGCGGTGAATATGTCGAGCTGTTTCTTATGTTTTGATAATGATTAATAATCTGGGAGTTTGTTGTTTTTCACTTGGTTATGATCCTGTGTAGATTTCTTTTTCAGGGACGAAAAAGGTTTAAGTGTGGGGATGTTTGATGTGGTGTAAAACACACATGTCATGTTCGAGCTACGCGACCAGGTCATACCATTCAAGAAGCATGTGGTAGATTTCAACATGTCCCAAGGCTGCCAAGAATGTTCAAGAATCAGCTACCACGTCTATTTTGTCTTCTAGTGGGCCTAGTGGGCTTGTTTTAAACTATTTTATATTAGGAAGGAGGTGATTAAACATATATATAAACCCTAAAACCCTATGAACGATTTTATTCAAGTTTCCAGCCATCCCACACCTGCTCTAGAGGAGAAACCAAGGAGGACAAGCTTACGGTTCCATCTTTTATCCTTCGGTTGTCGGTTTTGACTATTTTAACGTTTGTGAGTTCGCTTTTTGGTTTTTAAGCATTCAAACCTTTTGTAATCAGATTTATATGAACATGTTTATCATTTATATCTATTTCATCTATTGTTCAATGATTATGATTGGCTAAACGTGTTAGTTCTACCTAGGTTAGATGTTTATTGTTAGGTTTTAATGAGTAATATGGATTGTTGATTATCATGGCTTGAATTGTTAATGAAAAGTTTGGTTTAACATTGAATTAGGTTGTGTTTAGTGGCTGTGAATTTATTAATTATACTCATATACCTCTTTTGCTTTGATTAATTGAATACGTTTTGATTGATTGTTGCTTGTTAGAACTCTTTACTTGGTGTTTAGGGTTTGTTTGCGGGGTGATCAACTGTAGGGTTTAAGTGAGTGTTTTAATTGAATATAATCAGCGGGTAGGTACCTTCATAGAGACCGAGAGGTGATAAGAAGTAAACTCGTCTCATAGCTTTTACTTGTTAGGATTAGGATCGGGCGAGAGCGGGTTTGGTTCTTGTCGGGTTTGGGTTTTTGAGCGATTAGTTTATCTAATTTAAGTTAAACTAAATTGTTCCTCTATCCTTGGTTGCGTAGTATTCGTCTCCATTAGGGTAGTGTGTCGGTGAGACCGAGAGGAGAGTCGACATTAGAGCACTTTAACAATTCGTTTCCCGGTTTGTTCTTAAAATCAACTAAGTGTATGTTAGAGTTTGTTAGTGAGACTGAGAGGTGATCTAGCTTTCTTGAGTGAACCTTAGTTGTGTCATCCTTAGGAACCGGTGTCGTGAGATTCCTCAATCCATTAGCTTATTATACCTTCAATATGATTCTTACCTAGGTGGACGTTTTCTCCGATTGCAGTTAAGTTTCTAATTAGTTAAGTTAAGTTAAGTCTAGCAAATTAATTTAGTTAAAGTAAGTTAGGTTAAGTAGTTAATTATTAAAAATCATTTAAATAATCTTAGGTGAGTCTTGGTTAGGGTTAAGTATCATTAACGTTTTCAAGTGTCCTTGTGTTCGATACTCGGACTTCCATAGTGCTATACTATTAGTGATCGATACACTTGCCGGTTTTGTGTGGTTTCTTTAGGAGTCTTGTTTAATAAATTTAAAGCTTAGTTGTGAGAGCATCATTATACCCACATCAGCCCGCTAGCTCTCTTTCAACCTGAATTTCATTACAAGGATTAGATTCTTCACCTACATTTCCGAAACTATAAAAGATTTTTAAAAATTATAGAAGACTTAATAAATTGATCTACCTTGCCGCGTAACCAGTCACCAAACTTTAAAGTATGCTCCTTCTCCAGCAATGCTTGTCGTTTACCAGGCATTTGGTTTTTCAAAGAGGTCTTGTGTTGTCTACAAGTAGGAGTATAATATATTATGAATTAATATATATATATATATATATATATATATATATATATAATTTAGAGTATATATGTTAGTAATACTTACTCGATTACGGCGCTATTTCAGGCGTATTCTGCAGCACATAGAAATGTATTCTCTTGAAGAGATCAGGAGAAACTTCAACTGATTTAGTTCATGTGATAGGAATTGTCTCCCTATTATCATCATGCTTATCATGTGGAATACCAACAGTACTTTTGATGTTTTTTGGTATTCACTGAGAAACTCGATTGTTTCTTCCGCAATGTTCTCCTCAGCAATGCACCCTTCTGGATAAGTTTTTTTCCGCATATGCCCTTTGATAACCTTCATACACCTTTCAAAGGGATACATCCAATGAAAGGATGGTGGCCCACATAATTTTATCTCTCTGACAAGGTGCACGGTTAAGTGAACCATGACATCAAAAACTGATGGAGGAAAGTACTTCTCCAGCAGGCACAGTCTAACTATTTGTTTTTCCTTCATCTTATCAAGCTCTTCTACAATGATTTATTTGCTATAAATTGACTTGAAAAAAAAACAAAGCCTAATTATAGCATTTCTCATTGGTTCTGCCATGATGGACCGTATTGCAAGGGGCAGAAACTGTTGCATAAGCATGTGATAATCATGTGATTTAAGGCCTTGTAGTTTCCTTTCTTTAAGATTCACCGAACTAGAGAAGTTAGAACAATACCCTAGTGGAGCCTTCAGTTTATACAATGTTTCAAGAAACATGTCTTTTTCTTGTGCTGATAATGTGAAGCATGTTGTAGGCAGTTCTGTATTGTTGTCTTTTGCTTTGGGTTGCAACTCCTTTTTAATCCCTAAAACCTCCAAACCCTTTCTATCTTCCAATCCGTCTTTTGTCCTACCGGGAATGTTCAGCAGCGTCCCGACAATACTTTCTGCAACATTCTTTTCAACATGCATCAAATCAATACAATGTTGGACAGGTAAATACTTCCAATAGCTGAGCCATTGGTACCATATGTTGAACCTCTTCCAATATGGTCGAGGCGTTGTGTTATCCCTTTTTCTCTTACTCCCACTTAGAGATTCTGATCCCTTTCGCCATTCATTTTTAATGTTTCTGACCTCGTCGTATATCTCTTCCCCTGTCATAGGCTATTTAGTTGTTCTCATCTCTTCTTTTCCGTTGAACGTCTTTGTTTGTTTTCTAAAAGGGTGGCCATGTGATAAATACCTTCTGTGGCAGCATAACTCTGCTTCTTTGTGTGATAAAGTCAAACACACTTAGTGTCGCCCCGACACACTACACAACCTTTGAATCTACTGTAAGGGCAACCACATAGTGTACGAAGAGCAGGGTAATCATTAATCGTCCATAACACAAATGCACGTAGTGTAAAAATTTCTTGTTTATATGCATCATATGTTGACTCCCCAATCTCAAATAAAGATGCTAGATCGTCAATTAAAGGCTGTAAAAACACATCAATATTGTTTCCTGGAACTTAATGGTGGAACTTGTTGGAACCCGTTACGGATCTAGCCGCTATGATACATCGATTATACAATACGAATCTAAACGTTAAATTATTACTTTATTGATAAATATGGAAGAATACATTATGGTGGATGGAAATAACTTATGGAGAGCATAATTTAAATATGTACACCTACAAATGAGCATGAATATGCCTATTTATAGGCCAAAGCACCAATTCGTTAATTTAGTCTAATTCGTTATATCTTCATAACGAATTAGACTCCATTCGTTATGATTCCATAACTAGTGATGATAACTTAACGAACCAGCCTCCATTCGTTATATTACATAACGAATGGGCTTATAAACTTAACGAACTAGCTCTCATTCGTTATGCTACCATAACGAATGAGCTTATACCTTAACGAACTAGCCTAGCATATAACGAATGGACCTCATTCGCTATACAAACCATAGCGAATGGGCCATTTACAATAAATAAACAATCTAGACTATGTATAACTTATTCGAATGCTACGGACAACCATTTCGTGCACTAACAGTTGTAAATGACAGCTAAAACAGGCCAGACACTGTGGAATCTGTTGCCTCTATGTACGTCTACCCCATCAGTGCAAATCCCTAGACGAAGATTTCTTGGATCGCTTCCGATGGTATCGGAGTACCTGTCATCTATGGCTTTCCATGCTGGTGAATTTGATGGGTGGCGTAAAACACCGGGTTTATTGGTCATCTATGGCTTTACAAGAAACTATAAAAGTAAAGCATTTAAAAACTAACCAACCATCATTCAAAACAATAGACTAAAATATGTATCAATACAACCATCTAAACATGAAAATAACAAATGTTCCAAAAATCACAAATGTCACCAAATCACAAATGTTTCCCTAAGTCACCAAATCACAAATGTTCCAAAAATTACAAAACACAACGCGCATTCTTGCACTAATCAACTTAACAAAGTACCTTCATAGATGTCATATTCAAATATGCACTTGTCACCAATCTGTAATTAATTTTCCTCCTTGAAATTTTTCCTTTAGGTAAATTATATCTGAATTTCAGACTCGACAGTTCACCATGAAGTTTCATTTTGCTTTTACAACTTTCGGGATTGACCAAAGTGATTAGCATTCCATCATAGGCATCAATCTTGGTAGCAATGTGACACGGAAGACGCTGCGAAAAGAAAATTTCAAATATATTATAAAGTTAAGATGATATTGTTAAAATTTAAACGAATATACTTGTAAATAAAAAAGAAATTTAAAATACAATTTACCAATTTCTTGGTGACGTTCGTGTGGAAGACGATTTTAGAGTTATCATTTTACTCATCAAGATGAATTGGGTTTTGGGAGGAACTACCTTGATTGCTTAATTGATAGTTCAGAAACAGCTGATTTGGACCATGAAGGATAAATTCTATGCCATCTTCATGAAAGACATTAATATGAAATGTAATATCTGATATGATTTCAAACACAACAAACGAACCACCTTTCAAGTTGGTTTGTTTAAAAACCTCAATCCATCCATCCTCTAGCCTACAACCCATTCCATCCCAAAGACATGAAACTTTAAACATAAATCTATCTGGAGCAATAAGCTCGAAAAGCAAATTCATGTAATTTTCACCAAATTCTTGAATCACTTACCACTCAGGGAAATCCTATTAAACATGTTAATTAATAGACATTTGAATTTGGAAACAATCATTAAAAACAGAAATTAAAACTTACCAAGTAATGGACGTGTCGGTTTCTGACTGGAATACATATCATATTACCGGATTGATCATTTACGTTTCTTTTGAAAGTAAACATATTCAACATAGATGTTGACTTAAGCTCAAAAACGATATATGTTCCGGCTTCTATACAACATTCTCTGATTAATTCAGTCCAACCGGTTCTAAAATAAAAGTCATCAAGTACTTTGATTATAACTACAGAAAATGTTCTACCACTTTGATCAGAAATCAAACAACAGCCGGTATTAGATTTCATGTCACCAAGCATTGGTTGAACAACTTTAGGAATGAGCTATAAGTAACACAAAAAATATTTTTAGAATGTATATGTTTCAAAACTATAAAATTTTTCATAAAAAAAAAAATTTTTGTTGATAACATTAACATACCATCCTACTCATGGAATCGCTGTCGATATCTACCAGGAACTTAACTCCATTATTGAGATATGGCATTTTTATGTTAGACGAGTCTGTATGTTCAGAAAAAATTAACCAGGAAAAGTGATGTCTACGAATATCATTGACTACATAAATCACAGTAAATATGAATTACATTAAATTATTACCAGAAAGCGAAGTTAGAAAGTTAGAACCCGATTTAGGGTTATGAAGTTAGGAAAAGGGTTTTTATCAATGGTTTGAAATTGTAAGATTGAGATTGGTTTGAATTTTTATTTATTTTTCTATTTTTTTCTACACATTTAATTATATATATATATATATATATTGGTTTTTGTTTTATAACTTATTATATTTAACCTTTTTAAAAAATAGTATAAAAACATAGTCTTACTTAGTTTTTCTTTTATGAACATTCCGGTATAAATTTCGTTAAAAATTGAGTTCGCTTAAAAAATTGTATTTTTTAAATAAAATTAAAATTTTATTCATTATTGAACTATCGTATCTTAACCAATAGCAAGATTTACTGGATAAGATTTTCAACTTCGTAATAGAAAAGCTCAAAACATTCTAGTGTTATCATTATCATAATGAATAAGTATGTAGTTTTGTATCATTATCATCTTCTAGGTTATCATCATCACCATATGTGTTATGATGATGATCAACATCATAAAGTTATCATCATTATCATCATGTGTTATAGTGGTTATCATCATCATAATCATCGATCACCGTCACCATGAAACGACATCATCATCAGACGTACGGGTAATCAACGTGGTCATTGTATAGGCTATCGTAGTCGGCGTAGATCATACAGGTAACATATATCTCGTTATCAGTGTCATCATCGTCAACAGCATCATCAACACCAACATATATATGACCTATTGCCATGTACGGGATGTAGTCAGCATCGTATGGGTTATCGTAAACAAAATGCTTAATATTAGCGATCACTGTCGTCACCATCTTATGAATTGATGTCGTCATCAAACGACATCATCAGTCGTACAGGCTACCATCAGTGTGACCATTGTATACGTAATCATGGACGTCATCGATCATACGGGTTACATGTTATTAAACATCGGTGTCACCATCATCATCAACATATATATGTGTGTGTGTGTGTGTGTGTGTGTGTGTGTGTGTGTGTGCGTCTGTGTGGCGTATTATCATATAGGTACCTATAATTGATCATCATCATATATATGTGTGATCATCATCTTAGACGTCATGATCATCGTACGAGCTATAGTCTTCATCTTATGGGTTAGCGTAAGCAAACCGTACCATATAGGTTAGCATCATCATTATGATAATCACCACCAACCCAGGTTGTCATATCCATGTATTCATGTGGGTATCATTATATTAGCATCGTCGTCGTCATAATTGGGCCAATCATCACGGTCATCATACGGGATAGCACCGTCATCGTCTCATGGATTACATATCTTCAACCAAAAATAGGGGTGTTCAAAATTTAATTCGAATTCGAAACATTCGAAATTCGACTCGATCCGAATTTGATTCGATTCGTATTCGAGTATAGTAAACGAATACGAATCGAATTTCGAATATGGGATGTAATACGAATACGAATAGAATAATCCAACTTTTAAACTAATACGAATCGAATACGAATAACAACAAAAAAATAAATTATTCGAATTATTCTATTCGATTAACTTGAAATTAGTTATTCGATTTGATGGACACCCCTAATCATACTACACACCACCGACTGCCACCATCCACCGCTCACATTCGCCACAACCACTGGAACCAACCACAACGACCTCCAGCACCAACCACACACCAGAAACCACCCACCACCACCACCCACCACACCTCCGCCACCACCACCACCAAACACCATCACACCTCCGCCACCACTACCACCGACCTCCGCCACCACCACCCACCACCACACATCCGCCACCACGAACCGCCACACCTCCGCCACCGTCCACCACCATCATGACCACCTGAACCCACCACCACCCACTAATATTATATATTTTTTTATATTGTACAATAATCCCTAACCGTATGATTAAAAATTAAAAGCTCGCGCCTCAGCTTCTTTTAAAAGGGTCAAATAATTACCCCTTAACGGCGATAATTATTCCCAAAATTCAATGGTGAAGCACATCCTCGTAAGTCAATATTTCTTAAAACCGTCGACAATTCATTTCTACTATGAAGCACAAGGTCGAAGCACAAGCATCAGTAATTGTGAAGCACAAGCAGAAGCACAACCACAAGCATAAGGAGAAAATGAAGAACCCTAACTCATCTACTTCTGGAACGGAACCAAGGACGAAGAACAAGCACGATAGGTCTCAGAATAAAGATGGAACATGTGTTAATTTATGATTTTTTTAGCGTTTTAGGTTTAATTATTCTTAAAATGTAACCGCTGTGAATTTAAGCATCAGTAATTGAGTTTTGAAAAGCATTTGTTTAAATCATCTTATGTAAAGCTACCATCATGTGTTAAAGCATTTTATAAGTGTTGTTGTTGTAATACATATCTTTGTTTTTTTAAAATCTATGTGTAATATTAAAGCATGTTATAAGCGTATGTTAAGCGTGTTATGGCTTTGGTATGGGAATTATCAATCTAATGTTTGAGAAGCGTTTTATGTTTACTTGTGATTCGTGTTGTTATCCCCTACCCCCATGTTTTATTGTATGTATGTGATTCAGTTGTCGAAAAAATTAGACTGATAAAGCATGTTGTGAAAAAGGAAGACTAAACGAGAAGAGAGATGAAAATACAGATAAAAGGAAAAATAAAAAAGTTGCTCCGGTGGTGAAAATGGTGAAAACAGAACATGTTGTTGAAGCAGACTCTGATTTACACCTTGACACAAAAATCGACAGGTTGTTGTCAAAGCGGAAAGAGGTGGAACACAACACCTATGACCCGGAGTTTCAGCGTCCGAAAAAGAAAGCCATTAAAGAAACGAAGCTAGCCGAGAGAACATCAAGAAAACCTTTTGTTGAATTTGTAGACAAAAAAATTGAAGAATAGGTATGCACCTTATAATATTGTTGATGAAATAAAGGCAATGACCCCTACCTAAAAAACTTGTCTAGAAGAAATGGGTTTCGGGTCAATGTTAAGATTTCAAGTAACCCAAACTCCAACAACTTTGGGATATTGGTTGCTCATGAACTATAATAACCGTTTAAATGAATTAAACATAGGGAGCGATGTTATTAAGATAACACCACAAAAATTACATGAAGTGTTGGGGATACAAATGGGTAAGATTCTTGTTTTAGACAAGAGTAGACGAAGATTGGGAGAAGATGTTACTAAAAATTTGTTCAAAAATCAATTCCCGACTCGAGAGAGAATAAGAATAAAGCGTGTGAGAGAGAAACTGGCCACGGATCAAAGAGTTGGTGAACTGTTTAAGATTAATTTCCTTGTGTTGTTCAACACCTGTATAGGATTTAAGACAAAATCAACAACAGTCAGTCAACGATTCATCACCACAATTGATAAAACCTCGGATATTCCAAATATGGACTGGTGCAGCTATGTTATTAAAAACTAGAAAATGATAAAGGCAGGCTGGAGAGATATCAACACTCAATACAACGGTCCGGTCATCTTCCTTGTGATGCTTTACACACATGAATACCAGATAAAATATGGTCCATTTGGGACTCCCGTCACAACGCCTACAGTCAACTACATAACAACAAATACTCTTAATAAGATGGAAAAATACTTGTATAATAAGATGGAAGAAGATGATGGAAATGATGAAGATGAGGTTGCTGCTGTGACATTTAGTGTTGACGGAAAGGGGATTGATGCGGCTCCTGCTGCTCCTGCTGCTGGGACCGTTAGTGCTGTCGGGAATGGACTTGATGAGACTGCTAATGCGGCTGTTGCTGATACTGTTGTTGTGACAGTTAGTGCTGCCGGGAAGGGACTTGATGAGACTGTTGCTACGGCTTCTATTGCTACTGCTCCTATGACAGTTAGTGCTGTCGGGAAGGTGCTTAATGAGACTGCATGCGGTGGTACATATGGTGATGCATCTGCCGGTAAGCCTAGAGTTGAAGAAAACATTGCAGCTGAGGAGAAACTAGAACATGGTGAGAAACTTGTTATTTTCTTCTAAAAAACTCTCATATCTCTTATTTCTATATGTATTTCATGTAATGCAACGTTTATATAACAACATTATATATAATCAAAAACAGATGGTCAAAGTGTATATGAAACAGATAATGCCGATCAAACAGCTGAACAAGATTTGGATGATTATGTAAGCGTTTATTCACCTATAAGTTTGCAAATTCCATTGGGAACACACACCCAGTAGCTGGTTGACTATTATTTAACTCCATTAAAACTGGCTGGGATAAATTGAAAATGTTTTTGAATTAAAAATAGCTATATTTTATTTTTACAGTCTTGGAATAAGGCAATGGATAACAAGTTGAAGAAATTTGATAAAATTTTCTCAGAGATCAGTGAGTTGGTCTGTCAAGGAAAGGACAGACATCTATCAAATCACAATATCTTTGCTAGATGTTGTGAATGAGAAAACATATTCACTAATAATGTGGTCCCTAAAACACAAGAAACTGACACCATAAAACCGTTATCACTCATTAATTTAAATGATAAAAAAATATATTTTCTTCTTTCAAGTTTCTCTTTCCCATTTCAAAACTATTTTTGTTTAAGTTGAAAGATCCCAATACTTATACAACTGCAGCAATATTCAGTTGATTCAGTTGTTGGTGTTGGTGGTCCAGTGGCTGCTCAAAAAGCTATTTGGGCTAAATTAATTATAAGTATAGTTAAAACGCTCATAAAACGCTTATGCTGGTATTCTAAACTTATTACATCTGTGTGATGCTGTTGATTCAGATGTTGGTGTTGGTCGTCCAGTGGCTACTTAAAAAGGTATTTCGGCTAAATTAATTATAAGTATAATTAAAACGGTCATAATGTAACAACTCGGTTTTTCCATTTTAGGTTGCCCGACCCATTTCAATGCTTGAGAAATTTTATCGAGCTTATCGAGTTAATTTATTGTTATAATAGGATTCTTAATTATTTATATATTATATATTTAAAACTTAGAATAGATGGCAAATTTAACCCAAACAAGAACTATCATCCCATTATGTTTCCACCTTCATTCTTCAAGGGCTAAACTGCAAATATTATATATAAACTTCATTATCCGGATTCAACTCATACCCGACCCGTGGATATATCCAAACCCGCAACCAAATCTTGTATCCGAGACCCGTGTGATGTAGCTTGGGCCTTAATTCTCGTCGGTATCATGGAAAGTGAATCAAAAGATCTGCTAATCTTGCCTTATATGATCTGCCAACACTCGTTAATATGCTAATTGATCAATTTGCGATTCATATTTCTAATTATAACAACCGACAGCAACTCGTTAACCATTATACAAAAAAACAAATTTCATAAATCAATTAAACCTCCGGATATACCCTCCTAACCCTCGCTGTCATATCCCACAAACTTAATTACATTATTTTCTTCGTTTGAGCGTGTTATTGATCTGCGATGACCGGCTATTTGGTGTCTCGTTTAACCCGTCGTGTACCAGTATATAAGGTAATTGTTATACGTATTAGAGTCATTTCTAACCTATAATCATTAACCTAAACATCAATTGCTTGAACATCATGTATAATGGCGGATTGCAGAATTAGGGTTCTTGAGTTTGGGGGTTTTTTGTTTGTGTTTATATGTAAAGTTTAGTTTTCATTCTTTAAACATCTAACACCCCAGCTCAGCTGGTGGTGTGAGTGTGTTCTAAGGTTAGGGTCGGCTGGGGTCATGGGTTCGAACCCCCAGCCCTGCCTTTGATGTTTTACTATATTTTTTTGGTTTAATAATTTATAAATCAAATATCATTAACATTAATATTAAATATAAACACTATTTTATTTAACCGACACTTTTAATTCGCGTTTCCTCGTCGCAGAATTTTTTGCAAACTCGCCATGTATGTGTGCGTGTGTATATATATATTGACTTCGTTAACGATTTAAAATGCAAATTTGTTGAAATGTTCTTATTAAAATTACTTATTTAAAAACGTTCATTTTATAATTATTTATTTAAAGTATTATGTATTTATATCATATTTACTTTAATATTATATCTCAATTTATAGTAATCGGATCATTTTATTTAGTTTGTATATTTAGTTATTTATCCAAATATTAATATAATAAGTATTTTTATATCAAATCTACTTATTTTAAATTATTTCATTTATATGTCTATCAAGTGTGAGCAATGAAATTTCATAAATAATAACAACATTCCATATAAATAACAACAATAATAATCGTTTTACAATAATAATAATAATAATAATAATAATAATAATAATAATAATAATAATAATAATAGAGATCTATCATTCAAATCCAATAAACATTCTAATCACACTACTTAACTTAAATCACATTGAAATCTTAATTCATTAAATCGTGTATAACTTTTATAATTAATTTATATTATTATATCTAACTAGGAATCATTGACGGTATATCCCGAAGGGTTTACTTTCCTCATCATTCCTTAATTCGTTCATCCGATCAAGGTGAGTAATCACTCCTCTATTTTACTTGTTTTCAAATGTTTTGGGGACACTTGCGTACCATTTATCAAATTATTTATCTTATTATTTCTCAAACGCAAACTGTGATCTTTGTGTTGTGTATCAATTGAATGATTGTTTGTTACTTGCTATTTGCTTACTTGCTTACTTGAATCGCATTCGGAGAGGTCCAACATAATCTCATTATAGTATGATCATACGACCATCGTAGTGGCCGGAGCCCGATCGTATTGGCAATGGTTTCACCGACACTCATTACATGCTTAACACTTTCATTGTTTATACTCACAGATAACAGTTTGGCTTATTTTTACTCTATTATTTATATCATTATATATTATCATTTTGTTCGCGTCAAAACTGGTGAATCTACTCACTCAACATGTGTTGTTGACAAATATATATATTTTGTACGCATTTGTAGATTATAGATTGGATTGCTTATCGAACTGAAGCTCACGTAGAGATGACCTTAGGATGTTAAACATAAACAAGAATAGTTGGTTTTGTATTGTAATTTTCTCTATTTTTGTTGTACTTAATTGTTCGTTGACAATTAATAAATTAAATAGATATTGTCTTTACAATTGCATGATAGTAACCTTGTGAGCTGTGACAATCGGATCACGCCCCGACATTTCCTCCGTAGGTTGGGGTGTGACAGATTGGTATCAGAGCCGAAGGTTTAAGATAGTTCGTTAAAAAAGTCCTAGAAATATGCTTAGGACCCCATACGTGTCTATTTGTTTACCTTATGTGTTATATTTAATTGTTTACAGCTTACGTAATTACCTGCTAGACTAAGTACTTATTTAACTGCTTAGTTTAATGCTTATTTTACTGTCATGCACACACAACTCCGAGACTATGTCTCACCCTCAAAATATTTTTATAGCTCCGAGGCAATGCCTCATTCCCATGATATATATTTACATTTAAATTTTTGTTGATTGTTTTCGTTGACGGGAATTTCTTTTAGGATTTCCTAAGTTTTGCATTTACATTTTAAGTGTTTAACGTAATCAGTTAACTGTTACATTTTTCCATTGCGTTTTATTATTTCTTTTGCATTTTAAATGTCTAGTCGGGTGAAAAATCCATGGGACGCCATGGACACGCCAACTATTCATTTTCACAATTATTATATTTACGGTATTTGGTTGAAGCATTATCACGTGTGGTGATATACGAGATACTTCAACTACTCATACTTGCATTTGTCATTCGTTATTTAGTTTGGTCGGTTAAAACGGCACGTAACACTCATGGGCCAACAAAATACCATGAGATACCCAATATATCAAGAAACTTACGTTATTTTTTTTTATTTGTTTATGATGTTATTTTATTTGGAAACAAGTTACGATTTGACTTAATTACTTAATCCTTCAATTGCATCGAACCAAGACTTACTGATTCAATTCATTCACACACTCATAAATATTTTTATATCTATATCATTCACTCACTGGGACTCTGTTATCACAAGTCCATCTAAACAACTTACTATTTAATTATCTAATCGGTTATCTCGCACTCATATTATCACATTCACAAATTATCAAGAGCAATTAATAGCTATTTTCTCATACGGATATTACAACATCATCAAACTATCAAATATAATAAAGTATTATTAAATACCTTAATATTTGAACAATATCCCTCATGTTCACGATTATCACGTTATCAATTAACAAACTTATCACAAGTAACTCAATATCCCCAATAACTATCAATTACATCTTAGTTATCACCCTCAAATTTTATGTATTAACATTTTAATTTGTTATGCTTCGACTAAAATCTCATATCAAATCACCTCATTGATTATATCATCTGCTCAACTAATTGTCGTATAGATTATCTCATTTAAATTTTGACTTATCCTTAAGTCATGATTAACGCTAGCACAACTTATATCGAATATCACTATTTCCTTAATAACTAATAAAGAATTTACACAACTTATTATTTATACCCATTTAATCTCAATTTACATAATTATAGAAGGATTTCTACATCAAACAATATAGATCATATATTCTCTACACACGCTTTATGACCACAAGTACAGCCAATGAGATAGCTCCTACAATCTCTAGGGTATAAATTCTAAACACTAATACAATCAATTTAATCTTGTTCACTAACTTCTTTCAGAGAAATTCCGATTCATTTACCCTTACTCACCCTCATAACAACGATAATAGCAAGCGCAAGCTTAATAATCAAGTTTAGGTTATTAAGTAAACCCGTTTATCAATCTCAACGAAATCATAGTGTCCCAAACAAGAAACCTTACACCGGAATACGCTCGTTACGTCTTATTCGCGACTTTCATCATCCAACTCAATTCTTGTGTCATTCTTACACTCACTATAACAGTTATGGTTATCCCGTTAACACTTATCATTACGCTGCCTACGGCACAAAGACATCCCACAACGGCCTATGCCGTCGACTTAGCTTTATACACCTGCTACACGTGCCTTCTACAATTATGGAGACCATAATCACCTACGCAACGCATTGTTCTTTACTCATTCACGCCGAGTGCAGATTATACCGGCACCGTACCATACTACCCATGTTCATTTAGCTTAAACCAACCAACTCTATGCCTTTCAGGCTTTCTTCATGTAACAAGGTCGTTCTCGCCTATTCGATTCGAGACCCGCAAGACTTAATTTCATCAAGCTTACCTTAGTTAAACCTTGTTTTCACAAACCTATTCGAGGTGCTTCAAATCATTCGATCTCAATTATTTAAGATTTCATAAGCTCAATTAACAAATGTGTTTAGAATCAAACCAATCGTAGTTATGTTTTCACAAAGAAAATTTTTATCGTCTTCATCATTTTTTCGTCTAAACGTATTTTGGATTCAATTATACCTTAAACGATTATTTGTCTAAATTATTTATTTTGGAACAAACCCAACTTGGAAAAATCCATCATTTTAAGTATATTTTTCGCATACAATAAAAAAAAATTTTATCTTTCCAAAGATCAATATCGTTGGTTGTCGTACTTATCTATACGCTTGGTTTTACTTAATCAAAAATTATAGGATCTGGTTCATTAACATTTCGTCAACTAATCAAAATATTTAGATTCTCATAAATCAAAACAATTTTTTTTTCTTTTCTCAATTATAAAAGACACAATTTAGACAGTCGGTTATTAGCTGACCATATTATTCAATTTGTCTTTTCTCATCTACCTTATTTGCTTATTGAATTATTGACAATGTGTCAATTTCTACTCTCAACTTTGTTTTTTAACATTTGTGTACGTCGTGTGTTTATTGATCTCATGAATTACAATTTACCTTTCATCTTATAAATTTTTATCATTGAAATTGAATTGTTATAGTTCTATTATTAATTGAACTTGTCATTTTTTTAACAAAATTAATTCCACTATGGAATTTTATTTTCCATTATTTAAGTTAAATTTCACTATTAAAAAAATGAATTTTATTGAATTCCCATTGTGATTTAATTGGAATTGGATTATCTCGGTGATCCGTGAATATCCGCTTCCCAATTTCATCTATTTACAGTTTGTTTGTATACATAAATATTTGCATTAATATTTTTGCATTCTCAATTACTACTACCAGTACTTTAATATTATAATTTATCTCACCTTAAATACACAATTGCAATATTTCAATGTTGTATAAAGTTCTTTTTAAATTTCATGAGTTTCTCATCTAACTAAACTAAATCCCTCAAAGTCTTCGTTTGATCTTGTTCAAATTTTTACTCACGATCTTATAATTCTACCTCGAATGTTACAATATCTAAAAATTTCACAGGTTATTATTCATCTACAACTATCAATTAATTCATTCATAAACTTTTGTTGATGTTATCCTTGCAATCATAGAATTTTTGGTAAGTTCACGTAAATTTGTTTGTTGGCTTGTATCCCCACTCTCTTTCTTCACAATCGATCTTGTAGACGCATCATATATCCCAACTTCAATGTTTCCATTTCTCTTAACTTTTAAGTTACTTTAAAATTTTCACTAATCTCATTAATCAAATTTGAAAGTTCACCTAAATTGCCTTATTTGAAATATTTTATAAAATATTGAGATTTTACACTTATAATAAATCAACTCCCAATGGTCTTATAATATGTTAACACATTCCTCATATTTATAATAAATTAATAACTTTTCTCACAAAATCATGCCTTTCAAATATTTTGTAAAACCACACGATGGGACGAGTTATGTGGACCATCCGACGATCTAAGTAATTATGGAGGCCTACATAATTATTGAAGTCCTCGCATGGAAATCATAATACGTGCAATTGTGTGCATGATATAGAACAGAAAGCAGTTTGGATAACGGTACAAATATAGAGATGATAAGGACATGGTGGATACGCCGCTGGTACATCCTATATATAAGTGGCTTTATCGGATTTTCATTTGGAGCGTTATTTTGACTATTCAAAGTTCTGTGTTATGATAAATTTTAGAAGTTATATTAAAAAAAATCATTTTCCTCAAAATTTAATGGTTTTGTTATAGTATCCTTAATTTCGGGACGAAATTTCCTAAAGTAGGGGAGACTGTAACAACTCGGTTTTTCCATTTTAGGTTGCCCGACCCATTTCAATGTTTGAGAAATTTTATCGAGCTTATCGAGTTAATTTATTGTTATAATAGGATTCTTAATTATTTATATATTATATATTTAAAACATTGAATAGATGGCAAATTTAACCCAAACAAGAACTATCATCCCATTATGTTTCCACCTTCATTCTTCAAGGGCTAAACTGCAAATATTATATATAAACTTCATTATCCGATTCAACTCATACCCGACCCGTGGATATATCCAAACCCGCAACCAAATCTTGTATCCGAGACCCGTGTGATGTAGCTTGGGCCTTAATTCTCGTCGGTATCATGGAAAGTGAATCAAAAGATCTGCTAATCTTGCCTTATATGATCTGCCAACACTCGTTAATATGCTAATTGATCAATTTGCGATTCATATTTCTTATTATAACAACCGACAGCAACTCGTTAACCATTATACAAGAAAACAAATTTCATAAATCAATTAAACCTCCAGATATACCCTCCTAACCCTCGCTGTCATATCCCACAAACTTAATTACATTATTTTCTTCGTTTGAGCGTGTTATTGATCTGCGATGGCCGGCTATTTGGTGTCTCGTTTAACCCGTCGTGTACAAGTATATAAGGTAATTGTTATACGTATAGAGTCGCTTCAAACCTATAATCATTAACCCTAACATCAATTGCTTGAACATCATGTATAATGGCGAATTGCAGAATTAGGGTTCTTGAGTTTGGGGGTTTTCTGTTTGTGTTTGTATATAAAGTATTGTTTTCATTCTTTAAAAATCTAACACCCCAGCTCAGCTGGTGGTGTGAGTGTGTTCTAAGGTTAGGGTCGGCTGGGGTCATGGATTCGAACCCCCAGCCCTGCCTTTGATGTTTTACAATTTTTTTTTGGTTTAATAATTTATAAATCAAATATCATTAACATTAATATTAAATATAAACACTATTTTATTTAACCGACACTTTTAATTCGCGTTTCCTCGTCGCGGAATTTTTTGCAAACTCGCCATGTATGTGTGCGTGTGTATATATATTGACTTCGTTAACGATTTAAAATGCAAATTTGTTGAAATGTTCTTATTAAAATTACTTATTTAAAAACGTTTATTTTATAATTATTTATTTAAAGTATTATGTATTTATATCATATTTACTTTAATATTATATCTCAATTTATAGTAATCAGATCATTTTATTTAGTTTGTATATTTAGTTATTTATCCAAATATTAATATAATAAGTATTTTTATATCAAATCTATTTATTTTAATTTATTTCATTTATATGTCTATCAAGTGTGAGCAATGAAATTTCATAAATAATGACAACATTCCGTATAAATAACAACAATAATAATCGTTTTACAATAATAATAATAATAATAATAATAATAATAATAATAATAATAATAATAATAGTAATAATAATAGAGATCTATCATTCAAATCCAATAAACATTCTAATCACACTACTTAACTTAAATCACATTGAAATCTTAATTCATTAAATCGTGTATAACTTTTATAATTAATTTATATTATTATATCTAACTAGGAATCATTGACGGTATATCCTGAAGGGTTTACTTTCCTCATCATTCCTTAATTCGTTCATCCGATCAAGGTGAGTAATCACTCCCCTATTTTACTTGTTTCAAATGTTTTGGGGACACTTGCGTACCATTTATCAAATTATTTATCTTATTATTTCTCAAACGCAAACTGTGATCATTGTGTTGTGCATCAATTGAATGACTGTTTGTTACTTGCTATTTGCTGACTTTCTTACTTGAATCGCATTCGAAGAGGTCCAACATAATCTCATTATAGTATGATCATACGACCGTCGTAGTGGCCGGAGCCCGATCGCATTGGCAATGGTTTCACCGACACTCATTACTTGTTTAACACTTTTATTGTTTATACTCACAGATAACATTTTTGCTTATTTTTACTCTATTATTTATATCATTATATATTATCATTTTGTTCGCGTCAAAACTGGTGAATCTACCCACTCAACATGTGTTGTTGACAAATATATATATATATTGTACGCATTTGCAGGTTATAGATTGGATTGCTTATCGAACTGAAGCTCACGTAGAGATGACCTTAGGATGTTAAACATAAACAAGAATAGTTGGTTTTGTATTGTAATTTTCTCTATTTTTGTTGTACTTAAATGTTCGTTGACAATTAATAAATTAATTAGATATTGTCTTTACAATTGCATGATAGTAACCTTGTGAGCTGTGACAATCAGATCACGCCCCGACATTTCCGCCGTAGGTTGGGGTGTGACACATAAAACGCTTATGTTGTTATTTTAAACTTATTACATCTGTGTGATGCAGTTGATTCAGATGTTGGTGTTGGTGATCCAATGGCTACTCAAAAATGTGTGTGTACCAGCTTAATTATAATCACAGTTAAAAACGCTTATAAAACACTTAGGCTGTTATTTTGAACATATTACATCTTTGGCTGTCGTAAAAAATGATGCAGGTGATGCAGGTCAAGAAAACAATGTCTCATGCGCATATATTGATAAATTATTAATACAGTGGTTGAGTGGGCTAAAGACGGTATTTAATTATAAATAAAAAACAAAAAGGGTTGAAGGTATTTAATTATTGTTACAATTATTTTCAGTCAAATTTAAAATGAGTTGTTTTATGTTTGACACTTGACACCGGATTGTCAACTAGTGATAACCTCATTACACGGAAATCTCCATATCTTTTGACAGACGTTGACGTATCCACTAGTGTCACAGAAGATGAAGAAATACTTTCAGAGTATATATTTTTTTGTCTTGAAGACATTTGGGAGGAGGTCTACAAGTCCACTCAAACAGAATCGTTCAAGTTGATCTTTGAAAGCTACTGTCCTGGCACGTATATAACCACCAATGCAATGGATGCATTCATTGAACAAATGAACTATGAAGTTCTGACAAAAATCTGCGGCATCACCGTTCAGATTCTTTGCTTCAAGCACTGTGCTGGTACAAATTAATCTACTTTCTTTGTACTATTATCAAATGCTCAATAAACGCTTTAATCATCTGCATTTTAATTATTATACAAACAAGTGACCATTATGTTGAGTCAAGGGCTAACACAGACAAAGAAAGACTGGATGTGTTTTCAGACAACATCGAAAAACAAACGGCAATTTTTGGAATCATATCACTCAAGGACGTGGCTATAGTGCTCGTGACAATTCTACAACACGATCATTTCTTTGTGTTTACCTTCAATCTTCAAACAGGAGTGATAGAATTACTTGACAACAGTGCAAATCAAGAAATACTAGCCGATGCAAAATTTAAAAGCATAGAAGACAAATCAAAAGCAATTAGAGAGAATTTTGAAGAAAGATACGGAAAGACTCCTGATATACTGGTAAGCATATATACCTTTAACCCAAAAAACATACATACCTATTATAAAAATTGTTAGAATACTTAAATTGCTTTATGTTTTGTTTAGAGAAACGTCTTTTGCATGTATCTTAAAACAATCAAACACCTCATTACTCAGTAAATCCAAATAGCAACAATCAATAGAGTGAAGATGGGTGGAGAACAAAATATAATAGAATAGATTGTGGTATTTTTGCTATGAGACACATAGAGAAATATGATGGGAAGAGACCATGGTGGTGTAATTTTTGCAAGGAAGGCCTTAAACAACAAAAAAAGCTAAATAGGTTGAGGTCAAAGTATTTGTGCAAAATCCTCCTCTCGGATGTAAACCGAAACAGAAATACTCTTATCAAGAAAGCACATGTATTCCATGAAAATAACAACACTACTTTAACTGGAGAAGAGTTGATTGCTAAACTTAAGAAAAGGCAACAATAAATTTGAATGATTTCAAAAACTAACTGCTATGTACTTTAAGATACTTGTTAGATGTTATGATATTGACTTATGGAGATATCTTGTCTTTTGTTACCACTTTGTAATGTTACATGTTGAATCAATGTTTTAACACAAACTTAAAAATTTAATTATTACCAAAACACACATACGAATACACCATCACAAACATACAAATTTTATTATTACTAATCTCTGAGTGACATAAGAAACTTCAACTTCAATTCCATTGAGCAATTCAATTCAAGAATTGCCTTGCCAAAAGTTTTAAGTAGGCAAGCTCTCTCTATCCTACATCAACCATAAACAAAACAGCAAAATCTCGGATAGTACTAGCGGGCATTCGAGTAAGAACTTTTGCAATGACATCCCTAGCATCCAAGTTGTTTCTAGCCTTTACAAATTCTTCAGTAAGAGTTTCCCGACAAGCTTTATCTGCCTCGATTTGATCCTCAATTTGCCTCCTGAGGAAATCCTTGTATGATGTGGATGATGACGAGCAATCCATTTTTAACAAAAAAAAAATAAATTAAAATTATGTAGGTATATGAGCTTTACAATTGTGGTTTAGGTATATATAACCAAAAGGCTCACGGACCAAACAGTTAATATATAAGCAAATAGTAACTCTGCAATAAAAAAAACAAAAGGGTGTCCCACGCTTGGGAAACGCTCACACTTGTCTCATGTGTTTTTTTAAACTAGAGATTAATTACATTTATATCACCTGTCAAAATTAGGAAAAATATTTCTATATTATTCACTTGTCAAAATAAATTTGGGAACTTAATTACATCTATACATACTCACCTGTCATAAATCTTGGAAAAATATTTATGTAATGATAGCCTACATTAAAGTTATTTAAAATTTAAAAAACCGATATCTCACGCTTGTATTACGCTTTAAATAAACTATATCATACTAGATAGGCTACAAATCAACTTAACTACATTAAATTACTGTCTCAACTACCAAAAAATAAATTTTTAGGTTAATATATTGTAACATCTAATTTATTATTCAATCACACTAACATTTTCAAAAAGAAAATAAAAATGTATTCTTCTGACAAAACCATGAAGAACATGGTGAAAGCAAGGATGAATATTGAGAAAGAGAAAGACGACACTTTGTTGAAGATAGTCGAAGAGATTAAGGCTAGACTCACATTTGAAAAGTAAAAGATCCTCGACTCATGTAAACTCATGTTGATGGAACCAGACACTAAGTTTAAGGAAAAGGTTGTTGATTATCTGAAACAACAGTCTGCATGCTACGACTCATTGTGTTGGACTCTGGTTAACTACGGTGTCAACCAACATGAGTTTTAAGGAGATGGGGTCGGAGACTGTGGACAAGGCGGAGTGATGGTGATGTTAGCTTCTCTCTTCTTGTTTTTTTTGTGATGTATTGTAATTAATGGTACGTTTTGTATGGCATCTGTTGATGAATGGTAATTATGAATTATCTTAAAATGCTTTCTTAACATGTTTTATGGATCATCTAATGGCTATCTCTTTCTTTGTTAAAAACGCTTGTGATACGCTTATTAAATCGTAAACAACACTTTGTTAAATCTAAAAATAAAACAAAAAACACTTTGTAAACGATTAGGTTAAAATATGTTATATATTTGTTCAAACGAGTCTATTACGCTTGTAACACGCTAGTGTACAAAAACGTATATAAATATCTTAATACGCTAGTAGCACGCTTATCCCCTTTAATTTATATTAAAAACCATCTTCTGTCAAAGTGTTTATTTTCAGCCACTGGTTCTCTGCCATAAAAACTATGCCAATAATCTATTGTTTCTTAATTAAAAGGGAGGCAAAACTCAAAAAGCTCCAAATTGGCTCCAAATATTCAAAAACACCAAATTACTTAACACTCCAAAAATCAAATTAAACTCCAAATTATTAAAAAACTTTTCCACTCCACAAATCAGATGACACTGATGGCTACTCCAGAAAAAACAATCGAAGATGAAGCTTATAGATCAAACAATCGAAGAAGAACATGTTTTATACTCCGATGAGGAACCCAACGATGACGACGACGCTCAATCAGACGACACTGAAGGCTACTCCTGCGACGAAGCCAACGACGATGATATAGCGACGATGGCTATCGAACCCATCAACAGTTTGGCTACTATGAAAAAACCTACAAGGAGATTGACGAGGTTACCTAAGCTACGTACTGATTATGAAAACTCTGGTGGTGTCAGACTGGTAGTGGAGTTTGATAATCTGGGTAAGTTTACTGACCATACCAGATCAAAGTTTGCAAGTTTTTTAGGGGATGCTGTAAAGGAAATAGTTGGCTTGAGACATTTAAGTTGGAGGGAGGTCACAAAGGAGCTTAGAGATAAACTGTGGGAACAAATAACGGTTATTCTTAATTTTTATTTGTGCATTTTATATTTTTGAGAATTACCTTCTGTGATGAATCGGCTCGGAATCTCCGAAGAAAAATGTATGCCAAATACATTATGCCAAACATCGGTAAACCTCTGAAGCTGAAGGCGAAACCCAAGGGACACATGATGATGATCAGGCAAGAAAACTGGGATCGCTTCGTTGAGTACACACTATCAAAGAAATTTCAAGTATAAATTCCTCTACACTATCAAAGAAGTTTATGTTTTTTTAAAATATAATTAAATGTGTGGTTGAATACACACTCGGCTTCAACATAGGGAGCTCGAGCAAAGAATGTTTTTGATCATCACATGGGACGAGGGGGTTATACCTACCTTCAAGAGAAATTGGAAATAACCTCACTCTCTATTTCAATGATTTGTTAGTTATGTGTCTAATGCTTTATACTGAATATTTTACAAGGTCAAAAAGAAGGAAATTGAACCGGATGAGATCCCCGGCCATGCATTAATGTGGATGAAAGCAAAGGAGGACAAACATGGTGCATACAAGAATGCTGTTGTCGAAGGCGTGACATCCAAATTAGTATGTTTTAGTATTAAACTTTTTAAATCATGTTAAAGTCAATTCAAACAAACTTAAGTCTGTCTAACTTGTCTCAACACTTGATTCTTGTACATAAGCGTGTTACTAGCGTATTAGAATATTTATATATGTTTTTGTACATAAGCGTGTTACAAGCGTAATAGACTCGTTTACAAAGGGTTTATTTACTTACAGTAGATCATGAAATCTGATGTTCTATGCTTTTAAGGAATCGGCAGTTTGACATTTATTTTCTTGCAGGTTGAGCATGAGGATCAGATCGCCTCCGGAGCCCTGACACTTGAACCGTGCACATATGCCGTCACATTAGTGCTTGGTAAAGAGAAAGATGTGTTTTTAAAAGGGATTGGGTACGGATTGACAGCAGGTAAATATTGGGGTGTGAGTCTGGTAAAAGGCTCGTTTAAGGAACGGATTGCCCAACTTGAGTGTGAGGCGGTGCAGAGAGATGAAGTGGTGAACAGGTTGACGTCTCTACTTGAATCCACGAATGCTCTGCTAGCAAGCCGTGAGAAGGAACGGTTAGCATTTGAGGCCAGGTTTAGACATCTCGAATGAATGTTACCGCAAATGTCGGCAAGTCAAGTAAGTGACGTATGTTACATATAAACATATTAATTAATGCATTCAACATACATAATTGGCACTTTTTTGTCACAATTCGTATGTAAATCCTGTTCCCAATCAGGTTGGTTCTAACCAAAGTACTAGTGCTGTGGGGCAAATAAAAATGCCAACACCAGTAAGTATCTTTGTTTATTACAAATTTCCATGTGATTTTTCATTTTCCATAACCTAATAAACTTTATTTGACAGTTTGATTGATTTTTTTAATAATTAACTTTCCATGTGAGTGTGCTGATTTTGCATAAGTTAATTGTAGGCCAAGTATATGGATAAAATAGTTGTCTAAATGGTACTTGATCCCCAGATCGTGACATCGCTTTAATTGTTGATTGATTTCCATCCACAAGCTGATTCATTGAATGGTTTTTAGGTAAAACGGAGAAATCGTAAAAGAAAAGTTGATGTATCTACAGATGAAGCTTCCCGACCTCCTGAAATAAAGGTATGTACTGCGCAAAACATTGTTAATTTCCCACCAACATGGCATATCCATGGGTACGTACTTATATATTGACTTCAACTAAGCCATCTTAATATCCCATGCTTGTTTATATGTATATGAGTGTCGTTTGTGTGTGCATGACAAGCTTAACAAGGTGGCACATGGTAGAGTTCATTGGTTACTGGTTCCACAACAGTTGCATGGAAAAGCAATCCTAGAGGGTTGCTATAAAGTTAGTATTGATGAATCCATAAAGGAACAAGCATTTATTCCTTGTGAGGCCGGTGAAATTATGACTGTTGGTAACGCAACTGGTACTTTTGTTGCTTGGCCAGAACTCCTAATCTTATGTGACCAGGAGGTCTGTTCCCTTTTAACTTTAAACCTATACGAAAACTTAACTGAAAAAATATCTAGGTTCAGTTTCATTTATTTTGAAAAATGAACAATTGTGTTCGTTTATGTTCGTTTGTTTATAATCTAAACAAACATAATTGAACAAATATAAACGAACATAAACGAACGTATGCTCATGAACATAAATGAACGAACGTAACATGTGTTCGTGTTCGTTCGTTTATTAAATAAACGAACTTCGCGCCGAACGGTTCACGAACAGTTCAACGAACGTTCGGTTCATTTGTAGGCCTACTATTTTGTTCTATTCAATTACAAAATATGACATTAATTATACATATTTGGTTTTCATATTCTATTATTCCATCTACCACCACTCCTATCCTCAAAAGAACCAGACAGAGCTGGAAAGAAGCCAAAGGCAAAGTACACAACGATAGACAGGGTGACCAAACAGAAGACAAGGAGCAGCGCCAAGAAAACCGACGCCTTAGCTAGTATATAGGTAGTCGTTATTTTGTATTTTGTAAGTTATTTTGCATATATCTTATAAAAAGATGTATACATTTGCTTAAGTGAATATTATTGTTAATATAATTTGTTTCTAATTTTGTTTTGTCATGCTTGCTTACACCTGTTTTATATTACTGCATAAAAAATAAAAATAATTATATATTGCCTAATTACACACTATTTGGCCACATAGAACACATTATATAGGTGTGGCCAAAAGAAAGACAATAGGCACACCTCAAATTACAAAAATTAGAGTCTATAAATGTCACACCCTCAAAATCCACTAACGGAGTTTTACCGTCAGAGGGTGTGAACTGGCAGGATCGGAATCGTCAGTTATAATCAAACCATAAAATAAAGTTTCAAAACCATGAAAACGTTTACGAGTAATTAAATGCGGAAGCGTAAAAACCTTTAATCAAAAGTTGCGTCACGCAGGACGACTTAAAACCAAAGTTAACCGTTAAAAATAAGTTTGCAGGACAAACGCGTTTTCAATCAATGCATGTTCCTAAACCGCGCGCCCGCCTCGGCTACCTGAGAATAACATACTAAAAGTGTCAACACAAGGTTGGTGAGTTCACAAGTTATATAAAAATAAATCGTTTAGCGTTTGCGTTCAGCGTTACAGCGTTACAGCGTTTTGCGTTAAGCGTTTTGCGCAACAACGTTACGGCGTTTTGCGTTACCAGATAGTGTTATGTCAAATTATATATCGATAGGTAGCTAGTCTATACAACAAGTTTTACTAAGTGTTCGACACCGAAGCTGAATCGTTTAGTAAGTGCCTTGTCACCAGGTCCTCCAGACCATGGTACGTGTTAGCCAAAATTACACCCGCTCGACCTCCAGTCAAGTTTAGCGTTGGGTGGGGTTTGTCAAACCCAGTAGTACTTCTCAACAGTGACTCACTATTCTAAATATTAACCGGTTCGATGTGTAGGACTTCAAATATTTCGTTTGCCACTTAGCCTTTACAAGTGATATATAATTTATAACAAAATCTTAAATGCGTTGTGGAGTATGTTATCTCCCCCAAGTGAAACGCGTTTGAAAACAGTTTAAAGAGGGGAAAGTGAAACTCACTGTTTGCGAAGAATTTCCCAAATTAAATCACCAAGATGCGCGTCACCGAAAAACTCTCTCTAACGTTCTAAAACAACAAGGAGATTTTTCTAAGTGTCGGAATATTATCGAGTCTCTAGACCCGGAACATAATACCTATGCACATAACATGTTTCGTGTTTCGTTTGTGAATCGTGGGTGACTTAAACAAGTGTTTTTGTGACACATTACATGTGTAAGCAATCATATACGTGCCATGTATTCATAACGTACATTACTAGCAATTATTCCCCGTAAGGGCATTTTGGTCAACAAATAACAATTAACTAGCCATTATTCCCCATGAGGGAAATTTGGTCAAATCATGGCAATCGATTAGCAATTATTCCTCGCAAGGGTATTTTGGTCAAAACATAACAATTATATAACAAGTATCATGTTTCATGCATTTTTACACAACTCAGCAGCTAGTTTCACCGAGACAGAAATCCTACTAGAAAGATTGTACTATTTCACCAATCATAGCATCTCAATTAAGTTACCAAAAATCATCACAGAAGCACATATGTCTTAGGTTTCCAGAACATATTTATTACATTTTTATTCCTCATAGTTTTCTCACAATCATCAAATCATTACAGCAAACTCATAATAGTCAAATTCATGCGCAATAGAATGTTATTTGCAATTCCCGTTAAACGAAAAATCCAATAAATGCAAGACCACTTGGGTTAGGTTCCTAACTCAATGAGTCAACTTCCAGAAGTGGAACCAACCCAATTGGTCTCGTAGTTCATGAGATATAACATTTACAACATAACCTAACAGCAGGTCTAACAGCTCAGCTTTGCACAACATTTTTGTAAAATCATAAAAGTTAACCTTTACTTGTCCAAAAATTACAAATTTATACTCTATAGAAACTAGACTCAACCTAGTTTACTGTAGTACCAATAATCTCAACCAATTCTCATATTTACACTTCGTTACAGTCACTTAAACATCAAATACACATTCTGTCCAGAAACTGTTTGCATCCAAACTCAACATATTAACAATCTATGAACTATCATGCATTCATATGACCCTCTAGACTCCATAAACACCATCCATGCACATCAATTACATATTACATACTTGATTAGGGTTTGTGTTTGAACTCAAATTAAAGACACAACAATTTACATGCAACAAGATTCAATCTAGTTATCAAATCATCATCAATCAACAACAATCATGTTAACTTCATACATACATGAAATCGGCTCATCTAGGGTTTTCAATTAACCCATTAAACATCAAAATCAATCAACAAGAATGTAAAGGATGATCAATTATACCTTCCTAGCACCTAGTTCTTCAATCAAACACTTGATTTGAGGGTTGAATGTGTATGTAGAGTGGACGGCAGCCAAGGAGAGGGGGGGGGGGTGGGGTTCCGATCGGGGTTAGGGTTAATAATAATAATAATAGTTAGGGTTAAGTTAATGATATATTTATAGACATACAAGTTACACTCAAGTCCCTCCACTTTCAATTGTTGTTTTTCTAACTTAACCAACTAGTTTATGTCTTGAGTTAACGTTTTATACTATGTTATCACATAACACATAAGTCTAACACATAATTATCACATAATTATTGTTTTGACGTTTTTCGTTTATTCATCAATCGTTTGCGTCAACTTGTTTGCGTTTCGGTGCAATTCCCGAAAGACTACACATGTAGTAAGTGTTAAGCGTCATTTAAACCCTAGTTTAAATGTAATGAAGTGTGTGTTATAGATTCAGTGATCGTAAGTTTGAATTGACGGAGTTGAGTTAACGGAGTTAACCTGAAATTGACGATTGTCACATCATTCCCATGTTAAAGAATTTTCGTCCCGAAAATTTGAGTCAAGTCATGATGAGTGTCTCCGGTGATGTCTGACGGTTTGCCGAGTTTCGCGGTTTTCTGTGTTTGGTTAGCCCCTCAAAAAGGTGAGGATACTTTTTCATCATTTGATCCTCGCGTTCCCACGTGAACTCCGGTCCACGTCTCGAGTTCCAACGAACCTTAACGATTGGAATTTTGCTGTGCTTGAGCGTTTTGGTTTCCCAATCCAAAACCTCGACTGGTTCCTCAATGAAACGTAACTGTTCATCAACTTGTAGTTCCTCCAAAGGGACTACTTGGGTTTCATCAGACAGGCATTTCTTCAAATTTGACACGTGGAATACATTGTGTACGCCACTGAGTTCTGTTGGTAGGTCCAGTCGGTACACCACCGGACCAATGCGCTCAGTTATCCGGTACGGTCCAACATACCGTGGGTTGAGTTTGTTTCGCTTCCCAAAGCGAACCACACCTTTCCAAGGTGAGACTTTGAGTAACACTCGATCGTTCACTTGAAATTCGAGAGGTTTTCGGCGTTTGTCGGCGTAACTCTTTTGGCGATCTCGTGCTGCTGCCATGCGATTTCGGATTTGAACAATCTTTTCCGAAGTTTCGAGTACCAGTTCCGGACCAGTGATTTGGCTGTCACCCACCTCTGCCCAGCAGAGTGGTGATCGACACTTCCGTCCGTACAGCGCTTCAAACGGCGCTGCCTTAATACTTGCGTGGTCGCTGTTATTGTACGAAAACTCTACCAAGGGTAAGTGGGGTTCCCAACTTTTTCCGAAATCCAATACGCAGGCACGCAACATATCCACCAGGGTCTGAATAGTTCGCTCACTTTGCCCATCCGTCCGAGGATGGTATGCTGTGCTCATATCGAGACGGGTGCCTAGTGCGCTTTGCAGCGACTTCCAAAAGTGCGAAGTGAAACGAGAATCTCGATCAGAAATGATTGAGACAGGCACTCCGTGTCTAGACACTACTTCCTTCATGTAAACACGAGTCAGTCTTTCCATTTTGTCCGTTTCTTTAATTGCTAGGAAGTGTGCCGATTTAGTCAACCGATCAACGATCACCCAGATGGTATCGCATCCCGTCGGTATCTTAGGTAAACCCGTAATAAAATCCATTGAGATGTGTTCCCATTTCCACATTGGGAGTTCCGGTTGTTGCAGTAGACCAGATGGTTTCTGGTATTCTATCTTGACTCTGGCACAAGTCAAGCATTTGGTCACGTAGGTGGCAATGTCGGCTTTCATGTTCGGCCACCAGTAAAGTGCCTTTAAATCATGATACATTTTATCTGAGCCAGGGTGGATAGAATATCGGGACTTATGTGCTTCGTCCATCACTAGAGTTCTCAACTCTCCGTATCGTGGAACCCAAATCCGGTTCTAAAAATATCGAACCCCGTCCGATCTGGTTTCAAGTTGTTTGTTCATGCCCCGCATGAGTTCCGATGGAAGATTGTCATCTTTCAAAGCTTCAAGTTGCGCATCGCGAATCTGATCGGGTAAGCTGGTATGAATCGTGAGTTGCAATGCTCTCACCCGTCTGGGTTTATCTGTTTCTTTTCTGCTGAGGGCGTCGGCCACCACATTGGCCTTGCCAGGGTGGTACTTGATAGCACAATCATAATCTTTGAGCAGCTCGACCCAACGACGCTGTCGCATGTTCAGCTCCTTCTGATCGTAGATATGTTGGAGACCCTTATGGTCGGTGTAAATGGTAAACTTGGTACCGTACAAGTAATGCCTCCATATCTTAAGAGTAAACACCACAGCTCCGAGTTCCAAATCGTGGGTCGTGTAGTTCTTCTCGTGAACCCGTAGTTGTCGAGAGGCGTAGGCTATAACCTTCTCGAGTTGCATCAGCACACAACCGAGACCTTGTATTGATGCGTCACAGTGTACCTCAAAATTTTCCGTTCCCTCGGGGAGGGCTAGAATAGGGGCGCTGCAGAGTTTGGTTTTCAATAGTTGAAAGGCGGATTCTTGCGCGTCACCCCAATCGTACTTAGTGCCTTTGTGAGTCAAAGCGGTGAGGGGTTGAGCAATCTTTGAAAATCCCTCGATGAAACGCCGGTAGTAGCTGGCCAGTCCTAGGAATTGTCGCACCTCAGTCGGAGTCTTAGGTGCTTCCCAGTTTTTGATGGCCTCTACCTTACCGGGATCGACATGGATACCATTCTCGTTGATCACATGCCCTAAAAAGTGAACCTCGCGAAGCCAAAATTCACACTTCGAGAGTTTAGCATACAGTTGTTCCTTCTTCAATAATTCCAGAATTACCCTTAGGTGCTCTTCATGGTCAGTCTCATTCTTGGAGTAGACGAGAATATCATCGATGAAAACAATCACAAACTTGTCGAGGTACGCCTTGCACACTCGATTCATGAGATCCATAAATACGGCGGGTGCGTTGGTTAGGCCAAAAGGCATAACCGAAAACTCGTAGTGACCATACCGTGTTCTGAAAGCCGTATTTGAAATATCTTCCTCGCGCACTCTCAGCTGGTGGTAACCGGATCGCAGATCGATCTTCGAGTAGTAACTCGATCCTTGAAGCTGGTCAAACAAATCATCTATTCGGGGTAAAGGATAACGGTTCTTGACCGTCACCTTGTTCAACTCCCGGTAGTCGATACACATGCGGAAAGTCCCGTCTTTCTTTCGGACAAACAAGACAGGGGCTCCCCATGGCGATGAGCTAGGTCGGATAAAACCCTTATCCAACAAATCTTGCAACTGAGTGGACAACTCCTGAAGTTCCGCCGGTGCGAGCCGATACGGGGCTCGTGCTATGGGTGCTGCACCGGGTGTCAACTTGATTTGGAATTCGACTTGACGAATAGGAGGGAGTCCGGGCAAATCCTCCGGGAAAACTTCCGGGAAGTCTCGCACAACAGGTATATCTTCAATTCGTTTCTCCTCCGCGGGTTTCTCAACAATCTGCGCCAAAATTGCCGGATGACCCTTTCGTAGATACTTCTGCGCCTTCATAAGGGTAATGACGCTGGTGGTCATGCCGCTTCTCTCGCCTCGGACCGAAATGATCTCGCCGGAAGGGGTGGTAATATGGACTATCTTATCGTGGCATATAATCTCCGCTCGGTTCTCGGATAACCAGTCCATGCCGACAACGACATCAAAACTACTAAGCGTAAAAGGAATAAGGTCGATATCAAAGACATGACCTGACAGTTTTAACTTACATCCCACAAGTACATGAGTCGTTACTATAGTCTTACCGTCAGCTAATTCAACAGGAAACTTAGCATCTAACGGAATTGGAGTTACGTCTAAGAGTTGACTAAAGACTTTCGACACAAAACTCCTATCAGCTCCAGTGTCAAACAATACAGAAGCAAAACAATAGTTTACAGGGAACTTACCAGTCACCACGTGCGGATCATTGCGGGCTTGACCCGACCCAATCACAAACGCTCTTCCCTTTCCATTGCTTCCACCACTACTGCCACTTCCATTACCTCCATTGTTGTCATTCTGTTTCAGCTTGGGGCAATCTTTTCTGAAATGAACTTCCTGCCCACATTCAAAGCATCCCTTCGTCATCATAGGTGGCTTAGGAGCACCCTTTGCCGCAAGGTCTCCTCTACATTCTTTCGCTTGGTGACCCATCTTTCCGCATCTCTGACACTTGGCGCGGTCACATTGGCCAACATGATGATAGTTGCACCTGTTGCACTTTGGATATTTCCCAGCATATCCACTCGAAACCTGCCCGCTACCGTTGTTGTTGTTGTGATCCAGAGTGTTAAAGCTCCGAGTGAATTCGGGCTTACGGTAGTGTTGTTGCGGTGGGAGGTTCGAGGATGAAGATCTGGTGTTGTCAAACTTCCTCTTCCCGCTGTTCGGGTTGCTGTTGCTGTTATTGTCGTTACTCTGGTTGTCACGGGCTTTAACGGTTGAACCCCTAGGTGGTAGCGCACCTTGGGTCACTGCTTGATCCGTTAGTTTGTGAGCTAAACGGATCGTTTGTTGGATCGTGGCTGGTCTGGAAGACGTTACCATGCCCTGAATCTGCGGTGCTAACCCATCAATGTACATTTCGATCCTTTTGCTCGGCGGATCCACCATCCGCGGACACATCACAGCCAACTCGTGCGAACGGGTAGTGTAGGCTTCGATTTCCGAACCCACCATCTTCAGTGACCAAAATTCCGACTCCAACTTTGAAATCTCTTCTCTCGGACAATACTCCTCTCGCATCATGTTTTTGAACTCCTCCCAGTTCATCGCATTAGCCAGTTCCAATCCAAGGATCTAGACGTTCGAATTCCACCAAGTGAGGGCAGAATCCTCAAGTGTTCCAGCAGCGAATTTGACCCTACTGGCAGGGGGACAATTACACATCTCAAAGGCCGACTCGGCCTTCTCAGCCCAACGCAGGAAGCCTATAGCTCCCTCAGTGCCCTTAAACGTACTGGGCTTGCAGTCAAGGTAGTTCTTGAAGGTACACGTTCCACTCGGACCTCCAGCTTGATTCTGAATGTGTGCGGCTAAAGCGGCCGCAACATGGTCGTTCAGCAGAGTTTGGAGTTCAGCTGCAGTCAAGCTGATGTTACCACGTCCTCGTCCAGCGTTTCTTCCAGCCATTTCCTAGAATCATAGTATAAAATGTTAAACATGAATTTTTCTTTCATATACAACACACCATACATGTAATAAAAAGATAGGTAAGAAAGAAATAAGAAACAACATCACATCACAACCACATATTAATCTAAATAAAAATTAATGATTAAAACCATTGTATTCGCTACAAAGTATTTCCAATCAATCCTTAAAATCATAGAAAAATAATAGTTCGGATGGAGACAACCCCTCCATCTAAGTGTCATCATCACTAGATGTCATCGTCTGAGGACACCTCTGAGTGTGCCTCTTCCTCAGCCGGTTCTTCTTCGGGTTCCTCCTCGGGATCTTCCTCGGGATCCTCCTCAGGCTCCTCTTCGGGGTCTTCTTCAGGTTCCACTTCAGGCTCTGCCCCAGGCTCGGCCTCAGGCTCTGCCTCAGGTTCGGCTGCGTTCTGAGCAAGTTGCATTTGTAAGACATCGCAACGCTCTAAAGCTATCTCGGTTCGGGTCCTTGCTTCTTGGAGTTGCTCTTTCAAGTCTATCATCTCAGCTTGCATCTTCATCATAACTTTCATCTGTTGATCACTAGTCTCTTGCATTTCCTTCATTGCCGCTGCCATGCGGGCAATCTCCTCCTTAGTCTCGGTTCCGTCTTTTAACATTCTGGAAACGTTCTCCGTCGTATAGCGCATGTAACCCACGTCACGCTCCAAGCATGAAACAACAGCTGCGAGAACTCTCTCTACAGGTTCGGTTATGGGTGGTAGGGTGTTGGGATAAGCAGGGTGGTTCGGGTGAGGCAACGGGGGAACTTGTTCGCGATAGACCATACGTCTGATCATGTTAGGGTACCAATCCCAGCTAACGTCGTTTTCATAAATGCCTCTGGATAGGCGGTACCTCTTCGGTGCGGGAGCTTCGAGTTCCGGGACTACTCGGGGTGGCGAGGCGGTAGGTAACTGCGGTTCCTTCCCGTGAGCATGCGTCATCGAATCGGATGATGATGAGGGTGGCGTCGACATTCCTACAGGTAAGCCGTGTATGCGCGCGCGAATGAGTGAAAGAGGTGACTACACAAACCTATGCAGTGCGTATCATTATAACTAATGGGTCGTCGCGGTTATAGTCTAGTATGCATGTAGCTTCTAGTTCACTATAACCAATGGCTCTGATACCAATCTGTCACACCCTCAAAATCCACTAACGGAGTTTTACCGTCAGAGGTTGTGAACTGGCAGGATCGGAATCATCAGTTATAATCAAACCATAAAATAAAGTTTCAAAACCATGAAAACGTTTACGAGTAATTAAATGCGGAAGCGTAAAAACCTTTAATCAAAAGTTACGTCACGCAGGACGACTTAAAACCAAAGATAACCGTTAAAAATAAGTTTGCAGGACAAACGCGTTTTCAATCAATGCATGTTCCTAAACCGCGCGCCCGCCTCGGCTACCTGAGAATAACATACTAAAAGTGTCAACACAAGGTTGGTGAGTTCACAAGTTATATAAAAATAAATCGTTTAGCGTTTGCTTTCAGCGTTACAGCGTTTTGCGTTAAGCGTTTTGCGCAACAACGTTACGGCGTTTTGCGTTACCAGATAGTGTTATGTCAAATTATATATCGATAGGTAGCTAGTCTATACAACAAGTATTACTAAGTGTTCGACACAGAAGCTGACTCGTTTAGTAAGTGCCTTGTCACCAGGTCCTCCAGACCATGGTACGTGTTAGCCAAAATTACACCCGCTCGACCTCCAGTCGAGTTTAGCGTTGGGTGGGGTTTGTCAAACCCAGTAGTACTACTCAACAGTGACTCGCTATTCTAAATATTAACCGGTTCGATGTGTAGGACTTCAAATATTTCGTTTGCCACTTAGCCTTTACAAGTGATATATAATTTATAACAAAATCTTAAATGCGTTGTGGAGTATGTTATCTCCCCCAAGTGAAAGGCGTTTGAAAACAGTTTAAAGAGGGGAAAGTGAAACTCACTGTTTGCGAAGAATTTCCCAAATTAAATCACCAAGATGCGCGTCACCGAAAAACTCTCTCTAACGTTCTAAAACAACAAAGAGATTTTTCTAAGTGTCGGAATATTATCGAGTCTCTAGACCCGGCACATAATACCTATGCACATAACATGTTTCGTGTTTCGTTTGTGAATCGTGGGTGACTTAAACAAGTGTTTTTGTGACATATTACATGTGTAAGCAATCATATACGTGCCATGTATTCATAACGTACATTACTAGCAATTATTCCCCGTAAGGGCATTTTGGTCAACAAATAACAATTAACTAGCCATTATTCCCCATGAGGGAAATTTGGTCAAATCATGGCAATCGATTAGCAATTATTCCTCGCAAGGGTATTTTGGTCAAAACATAACAATTATATAACAAGTATCATGTTTCATGCATTTTTACATAACTCAGCAGCTAGTTTCACCGAGACAGAAATCCTACTAGAAAGATTGTACTATTTCACCAATCATAGCATCTCAATTAAGTTACCAAAAATCATCACAGAAGCACATATGTCTTAGGTTTCCAGAACATATTTTATTAAATTTTTATTCCTCATAGTTTTCTCACAATCATCAAATCATTACAGCAAACTCATAATAGTCAAATTCATGCGCAACAGAATGTTATTTGCAATTCCCGTTAAACGAAAAATCCAATAAATGCAAGACCACTTGGGTTAGGTTCCTAACTCAATGAGTCAACTTCCAGAAGTGGAACCAACCCAATTGGTCTCGTAGTTCATGAGATATAACATTTACAACATAACCTAACAGCAGGTCTAACAGCTCAGCTTTGCACAACATTTTTGTAAAATCATAAAAGTTAACCTTTACTTGTCCAAAAATTACAAATTTATACTCTATAGAAACTAGACTCAACCTAGTTTACTGTAGTACCAATAATCTCAACCAATTCTCATATTTACACTTCGTTACAGTCACTTAAACATCAAATACACATTCTGTCCAGAAACTGTTTGCATCCAAACTCAAAATATTAACAATCTATGAACTATCATGCATTCATATGACCCTCTAGACTCCATAAACACCATCCATGCACATCAATTACATATTACATACTTGATTAGGGTTTGTGTTTGAACTCAAATTAAAGACACAACAATTTACATGCAACAAGATTCAATCTAGTTATCAAATCATCATCAATCAACAACAATCATGTTAACTTCATACATACATGAAATCGGCTCATCTAGGGTTTTCAATTAACCCATTAAACATCAAAATCAATCAACAAGAATGTAAAGGATGATCAATTATACCTTCCTAGCACCTAGTTCTTCAATCAAACACTTGATTTGAGGGTTGAATGTGTATGTAGAGTGGACGGCAGCCAAGGAGAGGGGGGGGGGTGGGGTTCCGATCGGGGTTAGGGTTAATAATAATAATAATAGTTAGGGTTAAGTTAATGATATATTTATAGACATACAAGTTACAATCAAGTCCCTCCACTTTCAATTGTTGTTTTTCTAACTTAACCAACTAGTTTATGTCTTGAGTTAACGTTTTATACTATGTTATCACATAACACATAAGTCTAACACATAATTATCACATAATTATTGTTTTGACGTTTTTCGTTTATTCATCAATCGTTTGCGTCAACTTGTTTGCGTTTCGGTGCAATTCCCGAAAGACTACACATGTAGTAAGTGTTAAGCGTCATTTAAGCCCTAGTTTAAATGTAATGAAGTGTGTGTTATAGATTCAGTGATCTTAAGTTTGAATTGACGGAGTTGAGTTAACGGAGTTAACCTGAAATTGACGATTGTCACAATAAATGACCATTAGCCACAACAAAAACATTGTTGTGTGACGAAAGGGTAGCTTCGTCACACAAGCTACAAAAGAGTATTTGAGTGGCAAGTTCACATTTTTAGCCACATTGACAATAACCTCCAGTTTCTATATGATATGATTGGTCACACAAGACATCACTATGTGTGACAAAAAGTTTGACAATAGCCACACTTTAAATTAGGAAAAGCATTATGTGTGACAAATGGTAAGACAATGGCCACACCACAAACTACAAAAGAGTGTTTGATTGACAAGATCACATTTTTAGCCACATTAATAATAACCTCCAGTGTCTATATGATATGATTAGCCACACAATACCTCACTATGTGTGACGAAAAGTTTGACAATTAGCCACACTTTAAATTACGAAAAGCATTATGTGTGACAAACGGTAAGACAATAGCCACACTATAATCTACAAAGGAGTGTTTGAGTGGTAAGTAAACATTGTTAGCCACTTTTAATGTAATATCCAGTGTCTATATGATATAATTAGCCACGCTATTATTAAATTTAAGTGGCCATTGCTTTACTATATCCACACTGTATAGGTCACAATGCACGCTTAACACAACCCTATTGGCCAAATTATTATAAAATTCATGTTGCTGAAACATGAATTCATGTGGCTCTATACGTGCAACGGTCACTCATAGTAAATAGTCATGTGGCCGTTTTCTACCGTTTAGCCACACATATTGGAGAGGCTTCTTGATGACCAATAACTAATTCCTGTACCCTTTAGCCACACTTATAACCACATAAGGCCACTAAAAACTGTGTGCGGCCATATCATACCCACGGTGTTGCGACCAGTGGTCACATATGACCTGAACCAAATGTGTGTGGCTAAACGCCTACGACCACACTTTTTTTATGTGACCAAAGGTCAATTTTCACGTAGTGGGAGATAATTGGGCCTACGGTTATATTAGGTATCCTAAGGGACAACCTAATTCTTTATAACCACTAGCTTTGATACCAACTTATGTCACACCCCGACTAGCAATATGTGAAAGCGTAAAACTGGAATGCAAATAGACACCTCCGGTATCAACCACATTGTTTATAAAGAAAATTAGAAAATTAATTTACATCATGTTAATTTGTTTTAACTACGATTACAAACAGAGCGTTTCACACCATAACCAGTTCTTTAAGCCGCATTATTCTTTAACAGGATACTTGCATCTATATATAACAGTATTTTTCATCACTCGAACACATAGCACATAAGCATATCATTCCAACTTCTATGTATATGAAAAGAATGTTAAATCTGGTCAACTACGAATAGTTGGTGAGTTTCACAAGTTTATACAAAATCGGTATACGTAATTATAGTATTCATAGTATGTATGAATGTGATATAATTATACTAGGCCACAAGTGAAGCCTTGACGTTCTTTTACGACATGGCCTTCACTGCCCACGCACTCCCCGTGGCACCAACTCCTAGATTCCCCAAAGGTGCTATATCTAACACCACATAGCATGATACATGTGTATGACTATATGGTCATGTGCAATTGTAAAATGTCCCGACATACCCCTTCGGCCCTGTTAATTGGGTTTGTCAAACCAATAGTACTATCCACATGCCATTAGTTTTAAATTTATCACTCGTGTTTGCGGGGACTTTCAAGTGGTAGCACTTAGACAATTCACATCATAACATGTTTACAGATAAATAGATATATATAAACATGTGTTTTCACCCAAATGTTCTTACAACAATTTAAAAAGTGGGGTCATGTGACTCACCATGTCGTAGTATAGCATTAATAATCCACTGGTATAAGTAGTATGTCTTGATTATAGCTTGATCCCTATTGTACTGTTAATACTAGTACAGTCATTAAACTGAATCAGGCCGTATATCTAGTGTAGGTATGGCTATTACGCATGGAACATGTTACTAGTCTTAGATTGTGAAGTTGTACTGTGTCTAATATTCAAAATCAGTTTTGGCTCAGTTTCACCGTTATACGTGCCTGACCAAGTTGGTCGTTTACGCGTTTCGAAAATAGGTAAGATCACACAAACTTGAGTAAACGTACTATTTGATAATATGATTCAATTTATAAAATAAATTTAGGGTTTAGATGTAAATTTAGGGTTTAGATGTCTGGATATTTTTATATGAATTTAATTGTACAAAACGCGTAAAATTCTCTAAAATTGTCCGAAAAATTTTTAAAAAGTTTTTCTTTTACAAAATTTATTAAAAATTATGATAACTGACCACTTTTGATGTTTTGATATACCAGCCAGTTCGTTAATAATAACGTTATCGATTTTATTAAAACTTATGTTTATTAAATCTTTAAATTAATATAACTTTTTATTTAAATAAATTTAAATATATAAATTACAAATTAAAATATGTAGATGTTTATAAAAATATTCTCAGAATTATTAAACTTACTTATTTATTTATAAAAATTCATTTTAAATTTTATTTTTAACCGATTAATCCTTAGTTTATAACAAACGGTTCCCAAAAAATCCGATTATATTTTTGAATGGTTAAAATACATTCATATAATCTCTGTAAAATTTCTAGAACATAACTATTTAGCTAAAATACCCTTTTGATTATAAATCGATTGTTAAAACTCGATTAAACGAGAATCCACAAGCCATATCTAGGGTTCTCCAATGGACCCCAAATTTTAGGTGTGATCTTAAATGAAATTGCTGAGTTCTCCACAAAAGTACATAATTTTCCAAACTGTTTTGCTATTTTTCAAAATTAATAATCTTTAAACGGAAATAAAATCGCCAAATACTCTCCATTTATCGAAAAATTACCAAGTTTGGACAGGAATTCATTAATATCATCGCCGATGTCCCTTAATTTTTTATAGGCTAGTAGCAATCACGTAATAATCGAAACACAAACAGCCCCTAAACGAGTGTTTTGGGTAATACCCTTGCGTTTTTCAATCGGTTAAGCACTCTTTTCATGTTTTCGGGTTCTTGGTTAGCAATATATTGTATCTATAGATCATGTAGCATAAAACCAAGCATAGAACATCAAACATCCAACCTTGTAACATAGGATTTTAATTAGGGTTATTTATCGAGTTTTTAAAAACTTGATTAAACAAGCTTAAAGATCAAGTTTTCTAGCTTAAATGTGAAAATATCTCAAGGGGTGGGTCCCCCTAATTGCGGATGCCACTGATGGGGCCCTTCGCCCCCTCTTTTGGCCTGCATTAACTCGTTTTGTGTAAGGCCCCATTACCGGTGCCCTACATTGTATGTTGGATTTACTCATAAACGTAGTTCTATATATCAGAGTTAATTAAAACTTTCGCGGAACATAAAACTTTCATAAAACATTTCATAACAATCCAAAACATGTCTTAAACAAACAACTTGTCTTTCAAAAACTAAGTACTTAAAACATAACACGTCTTGAGTCTTCCGATGCCAGCCTCTTATTCAATTCCACGTGTCCCCTCAAGAGAGCTGCCTCATTCTACTCACCAGCGTGCATACTAAAAGTCAGCTACGCTGAGTGAGTTCTAGTTAGTCACATAACATACAATACATTCATAACTACATACTTTCATACTCTCGTTTATAATAAACTTACTTACCTTCGCACTTTCTTTCTTTCTTATACTTACCTTACGTTTTAAAGAGCATTACGCCCTATAACCTTCGCATATATTATTAGGGTACGCAACCCTTCAACCTTCGCATATATTATTAGGGCATGCAACCCTTTAACCTTCGCATATATTATTAGGGTATGCAACCATTTAACCTTCGCATATATTATTAGGGTATGCAACCCTTTAACCTTACCTTACCTTTCATTATCATATCCATACGTTTAATACTATACACAACATAATTGTACATACATCCGTATTCACATACACATATCATACATACTACACTATACTTGCCTTAACAGTACATGCAATACCCGAAGGTCGTTCACGTACTGTCAAGCATACATACATAAATATCAAGACATACACTTACCATTTAAGGTAAGTGTATCATTCACATCGAGTATGCACACAGCCCCGAAAACATAACAAGGAAATGGGGCTAGAAACTCACCTGTATGCGGTTACGTTCACCGTTAATGGTAATCCCTTTCTTCAGTTGTGCACGGCTAACTGTATAACAATTACACGTATCAATTAACTATTACTACACATATCGTATTTCTATCTTTATTTAACCCACAACGAACGGGGTCCGGGGGCAGCGCCCCTGGCAGCGGGGTCTAGGGGCAGCAACCCTTAGCAGGGTCCAAGGGGCAGAGCCCCTGGCTGGGGTCGAGCTGCCATGCCAGCTTGGAAAATTTTATTTATATTAATTGTCTTAACACATTTTCCATTAACATTTTAAGTTAATGTAAATTTTATTTACATTAAATGTCTTGACACATTTTTCACTAGGATTTTAATTTATTTCTCAGCAAACTTAACTTTTGGCGAACTTAATATTAAGTGAATTTATCCATAAGCGAACTTAATCTTGGCGAAGTTAAGCATTCAGCGAACTTAGCTCAGCGAACTTATCGTTAGCGAACTTATACTTTAACGAACTTATCCAGCTGCGAACTTGATCAACAACGAAGTTGATCAATTGGCGAACTTGCTTGCAAGCGATCTTAAGCTTGCAGGCGAAGTTGTTCAGTTGCAGCTACTGTTCATCCCAAACCCTCTATACTCATCTCAGTTTTATCGTTTAATTATTGGTTATGATTTCAACCAACCCGCGATCATTCCTTTGGTCATTCTTAATAAGATTCGGCCCGAAAACGCATAAAGGTTGGACCTTTAAGCTAAAACGTTCCAAACTAAATCTTAGGGTTCTCTTTTAATCGAGCCACACTGGTTTATGGGTTCAATAGGTTCGTTTTATCACCAAGTTTACAACTTTACGATCCATTTACACCCGATCTAATCCCGTTCTAAGTTTCAAGGCTAAAAGTTTATAAAAACGGAAACTTTAAAGTAAAACGGCTTACCTTTCGGTCTCAGTTAACTTGCTTATGGACTCTACATCTTGTTTATGGCTCGTATAGAAAAGATCTACCAAAAACGAATGTTCGCTCGATCTCGTTTTCCCTCTTTCTCTCTCGGCCGTAAGGTGGTTATGTGTGTGTTTGGAGTGTGTAGGCAAATATGGAAAGATGGAATGAGGATTAGGGTTTTAGGTTGGTTTAAGGGATATTTATATCCTTTAAAGCCCACGGACCTAAGGCCCATTACTCTTTAACCCATCTTAATCAATTCAAGTCCATAATCTTTTCCTTATTATATGCTCGTTAATATTATTTTACACACGACAATTTAGCGCAAATTTCTTTATTCATTATTAGAATATTTAGGATGTTACATTTTGTATGCCACACATGAATCCCGAGTCCAAATTTAGTTTGGGTTCGGTGTTTAATGAGAAAAATTGTCCAGGTGTAATAAATAGCGCAAAAATGAGTGTTTTGGCTAATCTTTGTAAATTAAGAAAAACATACTAACTCGTTGTAAAAATCCAAAATATTAAAACGAGTTTCTTAAAAAATCTCAAATAAGTGTTCTGTAAGTCTTTTTCGGCTTGACGGATGATACAATGCTTGGTTTGGTACTAACGTTTGGGTTTAAGATCACAGCGTATTGTTAAACAAAAATCTATCGTTTAAGCGGTTTTGCACATACTGTCACACCCCTGAAACCTTAATCTAGGCAGCGGAAGACTTTGACTAAGTCGTTCGGGTTATGACATATGCCAATAGCCAATCATAATAAAGCAAAATATTATAATATACAAAGTTGGACTTTATTCAAAAAGTTAACTTTATTCCATAATCAGAGTTTACAAGTGTCATAGATATTGCATGCCCAGTTTTCATACATATTCAAACACCGCACCAACTCTTTTCCCAATTCGTCTCGAAGCCATCACTTACTTGAAAAGCATATTAAAACATTTGTCAACACGAATGTTGGCGAGTTCTCTTTATTATACAAAAATAGTTTATATATATATATATATATATATATATATATATATATATATATATATTTAATCCCATGATATAAAGGTTCTCGACGATTATACCACAATAATCAATTTATCATGAAAACAGAGCATTTTATCTTTTAAACAAATCGTACTTTTGTAGACGAGCAAAGAATACAAAAAACGTATGACTATCAAAATTCATAACTCCAAACATACCAAACTCAAAATATTCTCACTTTTAACCCAACGCGATTTAAAGTGAGGGGCGTCACCCCGTTAAATATACCAACATTTATGTGCTATTACTATTTCGATTAACAGTTATTTAACCAATTTGACTCATCCCACTTTAGCACGGTTTGTAAAATAAAATACTTTAAAAACTTTAATAAAATCAGTAAAAGGAATATATTTTTGCCCCAAAAACGTTTATCCAAACATTACATTTAAAAACGAAGGGATTTTAGAGATACTCATAGTCGAAGCTTTTGCCCAAAATCCCCTGTCCTATATTAGTACACGTTTGTAAAAAATAAAATTTGTTTTGTCTTTAACTTGTTAATAATCTTTATTTGTTTAATCTTAGTCTAATGACCACACAAACATACAAACGCATAATTCCCAATCTAACAATCTACAAGTAAGTACCACTCGGGTTTTATTAATAATTGTCTTAATAACTATTATATTATAAAATTAATAAATACATAATTGAATATTAAGACAAAATAAATTTTTAGTTTTCAGTAGCTGGAAAGTTTTAAGAAATTATAATTAGGAATTTATAATACTCTAGTCAATTTATGTCGGTTTTGGCGATTTTGCTGGTTTTGCATTTAAAAACAAACCAGGCAAACTTTCGTATAAAACCTTATTTTTAAAACAATTTTTATATAAATATTAGCTAAGTTTTAGGAGTTCTTTTATAAAAATACTTTATTTTTCATTTTAGTTATTTTTTCTGAAAATAGCAACTTTTAACATTTTCGTGTCGGTTTTCACGACACGAACCGTTTAGGACCAAGTTTTGATATCTTATCTTATTTTCATACATTAACTTATGATATATATATGAGTATTTTATAACTTTAGGGGCTGTTTTTAAAACAGTCCCTAATTGCCGTGTCGGTTCGCGTTTAAAAGGCGATTTTTCGACCGTTAAAGTTACCAACAAGAAAAATAAGCAAATAGAAAAATATTCTAACCTAATATTTTTCATTATTTCCAGATTTGATCACATAATACCAAATTGCACATTTCTAAACCAATTTAGTCCCTAAACTGATATCTGTAACACTTGTCAATTTCAGGTTAACTCCGTTAATCCGAACTCCGTTAATTCGAACGCAAGATCACACGAACTATATCATTCTAGTTAACAAATTTCAAATTGCATTTCATTAGAGTTAAATGACACATGACAATCATTACACAAATAGTCTTTCGGAGTTTCACCGAATCACACACGAGTCGACTCAAACCGTTGGTGAACAAACAATAAATTTTATAAACAACTACTTGATATAATTATGTGTTACGTTTATGTGTAATTTGGTGCTTACATGTATAACCTCGTATCATGAATGAAAAAGAAATAGTTTGTGTTAGAATTATACAAAATAAAAGTTGAGGGTGCAAGTTGTAACATGTGATTAATTAATTAGTAGATAAAGAAACATATAACACAAAACCCTAACTCTCCCCTCTCTCCCTCTCCCTTGCGACGGCAGCCCCACCCCCTCCCCTCTCCATTGATCGGCCGCAAATACACACACACGCATACATAAAAGATTGTTTACAAGTTGTTTGAAGATCCAAGTTGCTAACTAGGTAAACTAAACACTATATCTAACCTATTCTATCGATTTTTGGCATGTTTAAAGATGATGATATAAACCCTAAATGCTAAATATATTGATTATTGATGAACTAGGGTTGTATGCATGATTCCTGATCATAGATTAGTAGTTTGTTGAGTTTTTTTATTAAAACTGATGTTGGACAGAATCATAATTGAATGTTAAAATGACTGTAACTTGATGTTAATGATGTGTTTGGAAGTGATTATTGATTCTATGATGTACTAGGTCGAGTATAGTTTTTAAAGAGTCTGTGTTTGTAACTTTTGGACGGGTGGAAGCTAGTTTTTATTAATTTACAAATCTGTTGTGCAAGTCTGATTCAGGAAGCCTTCTTGTAGGCTGTTTTGTAAATAGTATATGTAACAAACGACAAGATTAATTGAGTTGATTTCACTTCTGGAAGTTAAAAATTTAAGGTAGAATCTATCCCAATTGTCCTTGCATTATATGGATTAACCATGTAACGGGAATAGTGAATAACGTTTTGTTGCGCATGATAATGACTGTTGTGTGCTTACTGTGTTGTTTTAATCATTGTGAGAAAACCGTATGTAATAAAAATATAATAAAAATATTTTTAGAAACCAAACTCCGTTTTGCTTCTGTGATATATTTTTGGTAATTTTATCTACATATATGGCTAGTGTAATAGAGTAAGATTGACGTGTTTAAATCTGTTTCGGTAACTTAGCTGCTGAATTCTTTGATTTAACCTGAAAAGTGATTATTTGACCGATGTTTGCTATGTGTTTGACATATTTTCCCTTGTGGTATATATTTTACTGATGATGTACTATAGTAACACTTAACACTATACTTGTTCACACATGTAACTTATCACCAACGTATTTGTCGAGTCGCACTTGTTTCACAAACGTAACACGAACACATCTCAGACATAATTTTTATATGTCGAGTCTAGAGACTCACTCGTAGTTCAAACACTTAGAAATCTCATTTTTGTTTTTAAAGCACTAGTGAGGATTTCTGTGACACAAGCTTTTCTCGGATTTTTGATAACTTCGCAAACAGTGAGATTCACGGCCCCTTTAACTCTTTAACGCTTTTATTAGGGGGAGATAACATACTCCAACGCTTTTGATTTTGTTACTCTTTATATATCACTTGTAAGGCTAAGTGGCAACAAACCAACTAAGTCCTTCTGAACAATCGAACCGGTTAATATTGGATAATAGTGAGTCACCTTTGAGTAGTCCTACTGGGTTTTACAAACCCCACCCAACTCTAAACTCGACTGTAGGTCGAGTGGGTGTAATTTTGTCTAACACATTACCATGGTCGTGGTTGACATGGTGGCAAGGCAATCGTGTAAACAGTCAGCTTCAGTGTCGAACACCTAGTAATACATGCTTGATAGGTTAGCTACCTACTAATATATAATTGACATAACACTATCTGGTAAGGCTAAAACGAAACGCTTAATTTGCTTAAACCTGTGAACTCACCAACCCTATGTTGACACTTTTAGTATGTTTAACTCAGGTAGCCGAGGCGGGCGAGCGGTATAGGACATGTATTCTCTGAACTCTATCGTTTTAAACTTCTTTTAAATTTTATCATGATAACTGTGTTTTAAGTCGTCCTGTGTGGCGCAACTATTTGCTTTACAGTTTACACTTCCGTATTTTTACTTAAGACTTGTATGTCTTGGTTGTGTTTGAAAACTTTAATTATGGTGTTTGATATAACTAATGATTCTGATCCTGGTAGTTCACACCCCTGATGGTAAAACTCTGTTAGTGAATTTTGAGGGTATAACAGATTGGTATCAGATCCATTGGTTATAGCGAACTAGAATTGCATTCATACTAGACTATAACCGCAACGACCCATTCGTTATGATTTTACGCACTGCATATATAAATATATATTATATATTTAGTTATTCATTTTCTTTATCTCTTTACCTTATTCACTCATACGTGCGTAAACCATACATGACTTTTCTTGTAGGGATGTCAACGCCATCATCATCATCCGACCCGGTGTCCCATGCCCCAGGAAAGGAACCGCAAGTTTCCAAACTATCACCACCTCGAGTAGTTTCGACACTAGCAGCCTCCGCACCGAAGAGGCACCGCCCATCTGGAGACGTGTACGAGGACAATGGTAACTGGAGTTCGTACCTGAGTTTGATCAAGCGGTTTGTCTACCGTGAGCAAGTTCCCCCACTACCTCTCCCGGGCTGTCCTATGTCCTTCAACACACTACCACCCCTAACCCTACTAATGGAGAGCGCTTTCACAGCTCTCGCCACCTGTTTAGAGAGTGAAGTTGACACTATGTGTTCGATGAGAGAGAATGTTACTGGATTGATAGGGGATGGAGCTGAGGATAGGAAGAGAATTTCCTACCTGACTGAATCCATGAAGGGAGTTCAGGATGCTCATGTTCAGCTAATGAAGCTAGTGATCAAGATGCAATACGAGATGATAGATTTATAGGAAGAAGTTTGGAATGCAAGAGGCCATGCAGCAGTAGCTCTAGCTCGTTGCGACACACTAGAGGCGCAAATTGCTCTGAACGCAGCAGAACCGTAGGAGGATCCTGAAGAAGATCCTGAGGAGGAACCAGAAGAAGACCCAGTGGAAGAGCCGGCTGAGGAGCATACACACTCGAACGTGTCCTCAAACGATGACATCTAAGGATGATAACACCTAGATGGAGGGTTGTCTCCATCCAAACTTATATTTTCTATAATTTTAAGGATTGATTTTAAATACTTTGTAGCAGATACAATGGTTTTAATCAAGAACTATTATTTGGATTATTATATGGTTGTGATGCGATGTTTTTGTTTCTTTTCTTTTCTTTTCTTTCCTACCTTTTATTACATGTTTGGTGTGTTGCATATGAAACCGAGAGTTCATGTCTAACATTTTATGTTGTGATTCTAGGAGATGTTGGGAAGAAATGCTGGATGTGGTCGTGGTAACATTAACATGACCGCAGCAGAACTCCAAGCCCTACTGAAAGACCATGCGGCGGCAGCTCCGGCTGCTCATGTTCAAAATCAAGCCAGAGGCCAAGCCGGAGATTGTACCTTCAAGAATTACTTGGACTGTAAACTCAATTTGTTTAAGGGCACTGAGGTAGCCATACGTTTCCTGCATTGGGCCGAGAAAGCGGAGTCAGCCTTTGAGATGTGCAACTGTCCACCAGCCAGCAGGGTCAAGTTTGCTGCTGGAACACTGCAAGATTCAGCCCTCACCTGGTGGAATTCAAATGTGCAAATACTCGGATTGGAGTTGGTGAATGCTATGAATTGGGAAGAATTCAAGAATATGATGCGGGACGAGTATTTTCCTAGAGGGGAGATCTCAAAGTTGGAGTCAGAATTTTGGGCTTTGAAGATGGTGGGCTCTAAAATTGAAGCCTACACCACCCATTCTCATGAAATGGCACTAATGTGCCCACGGATGGTAGTCCCGCCAAGTAAGAGGATTGAGATGTATATTGATGGTTTGGTACCCCAGATTCAGGGTATGTTGACTTCTTCCAAATCGACCACTATTCAGCAAGCGAACCAAATAGCCCACAAGCTGACGGATCAAGCAGTGACCCAAGGTGCATTACTACCTAGAGGTTCCACCTCTAAAACCCTTGACAACTCGAGCAATGACAACAACAACAACTCTGGGAATGGAAAGAGGAAGTTTGACAACACCAGGTCCTTATCATCGAACCCTTCACAGCAACAACACCACCGTAAACCCGAACTCGCTCGGAACTTCAATAATTAGGGTTCCAACAACAGCAACGGTGGTGGACAGGGTTGTTGAGTCAAACAATTGACCTAAGGGGGAGATTGTTGAGTCAAAGATTTGACCAGAATGAAGTATATGGAAGATTGGAATCTTCTCAACCTCCTCAGAATTCGCTAAGTACGGATCCGGGCACACCATAGACATCCGAGCAAGGTTTTACTTAGCCGGGTATGATATTTTATATATCGGGCAAGGTTTACTTCAAGAAGTCTTCTTTAGTAGATATCCGAGTAGGGTTTGCAAATTAGTGCATTGTCGGGCAAGGTACACTAGTTTATGTAAATCCGGGCAAGGTTCACTTTATCAAGCAAGTTTGTTCTTCAGAGCCAAGTATATTACTCTTCCAAGTAAGGTTTGGTTAACCAAGTCCAAGAAGCCAAGTGATTGGAAGACCGGGCAAGGTATTCATTAATAAATATGGTCCAAGTAGGCTTGATGAAAATGGAATATCTCTAAGTAACATTGGGCAAGGTTCAACTCAAGCAAGTTATTATTCTCCCGAGTACACTTTGCTAATAAGTTATTTTAGCAAAAAGTTGAAATGGATCATTAAAGAACAAGGTTGCTCGTAAGGGTTTGTCGGGCAAAGTCTGGCAAAGTCAAGAAGACTGAAGTCTACCCAGTGAGTATTTTACTTGGTAAAATACTCTTCAAGCAAAGTCTACCAGGAAACTGATCCCGGGCACACTTCTATGTTACCAAGTCATGAAGTATGGCAGAGTACACAGCGTACTCGGAATGAGAAGTTTGATGAAAAGCCTACCCGGAAGACTTGTTTTACACTTAGTTTATTTTGAATATGTAATTTGAATATGTACATTGTATTTAGGGTTTCTAGAAGGAATGACAGCTGTCCTAGGTTGGCAGGCCTATAAATAGAATGTTTAGGGCACGCCGCCAAGGACACAAATACGAAAAAAAGGGACACATACACAGACACGAAAAACAGGACACACGGATAAGGATAGAGAGACACATTTATTGAGAGAGAATATTTGTGACGGCTGTCCTAGGATTCCTTAAACCCTAAATCGATTATCCACTTTGTATGATGAAAATTATATAGATGGAAATCTTTTGAGTGAATCCTGTGTCTATTGATTACCTTTGATTATTGATTAAGCAACCGTATGTTTGTTATTAATTCCGCATTTAACAAACGGTAATCTTTCTAAATATAGCAACCCGTCATTAACTCCCTTGTCGACACATTAATCTGTGTGAGTTATGACATGATTAAGTAAGATCCAGCCTAAATCAAGGGGCCTGACAAGTGGTATCAGAGCTTGTTACTGCTATTTTGGAAAGATTGTTGCTGATTGAAGATTTGAATAATGACGTAAGCAGACCACTGTTCCATTGATTTGTGACGTCAGCAGCCCTGTTTTCATTTTTCTTCCAGATCTACAATCTACCGGTGTTTTCTCTTCCTTATTTCAATTAAAGTTCTAATATTTATATCTAAATCTTGTTCTAGTCACATCAGACACATCAGATCTGAGCATTCTGTTTTCAGATCTGATTATTTTGAAACTCTATTTTTACAAAGAAACTGATTTTTGATTTCTCAAAATGTCTGTATATGAGGAACAAGAGGTGTCTACTAACAAGATACCAAGGTTGTATGGACAGGAAAACTTTACCAAATGGAAAGTACTCTTTGAAGCAGCCGTTTGCTACAATGATGTTGATATGTGGAATTCCATCAAGAATGGTCCACAAGCTACTGTTGAAGAAGGTGCAAATCCGCAAGCAACTGCTGCTGTGAGAGAAAGGATGAGAAAGGTTGATGACAAGGCTTTAGCTATGTAGAAGCTAGGTCTGTCTTGGGAAATACTTACCAAAGTTGCACATCATCCCAATGCCAAGGCAATGTATGATGCAATTCTTGAGATGTTTGAAGGAAATGTTGAACTCAAGAACATCAAGAAGCAGAGATTGAAGCAGCAACTAGAAAGATTCAAGTATAAAGAATGAGAAAGGTTGAAATCAATTCTGGAAAGGTTTCTGGGAATTGTGAATGAGCACAGAACCACAGATTATGTCATGACTGATTTTGATCTCAACACCAAGCTGCTAAACTCTATGCCAAAGGAATGGTATACTGCCTGCAAGTTCATCCTCACAAAGCACAACTTCAATGAGCTAAAGGTAGATGATGTGGTGTGTTTTCTTCAAGCTGCAGAGATAGAAATGATAGAAAATGAAATGATAAGGTAGGAAAGACCCTGCTTCAATGTTTCAAATGCATTGACTGCACCTATGGGTAATCTGACTACCAAGAATCAGCAACAGATTCCTATCATTGAAGAACCCTTTGAGCATAATGCTGACAATACAAAGGCTTTCATTGGTGGTAGCACAAGTAATCAAGGAAACCAGCAAAGATTCAATGTGCAACTGATTGATGACACTGATTCTGCCTCTATGCCAAGTGGAAATGTTCCTCATACTGGTACAGGACATGGTCAAAGAAATGATATACAGGCTTTGCTATCTATGTTTACTGAGTCATATAATGCATTTGTTGCAAAGAATTTGATCCACACAAGTGTAGTGCAAGATGATCTAGAGCAGATAGATGCTGATGATTTGGAGCACATGGATTTGAAGTGGCAAGCTGCAATGTTAGCTTTGAGAAGTAAGAGGTTGTATAATAGAACTGGTAGATCTCTAGTTTCTGGTTCAAATGAAAGAATTGGATTTGACAAGTCAAAGGCAATCTGCTATAATTTCCAACAGCCAGGACATTTTGCAAGAAAATGCAACTTGCCAAGGAACTATCAGATGAATCAATTCCCGAATCAACAGCCAAGAGGTCAACAACAATACCAGCAAAATCAGCAAAGAAACAACAACCAAAACTTCAACAACAACTTCAATCCCAACAACAACTACAATCCCAACTTCAACAACTTTCAGCCTCAAATGAATAATCTTAATCAAAGTATGCATCAGAATCAAGGTTTTCAAATGAACAACAATCAAAACCTTCAAGCTGTTCAAAATGTTCCAAACAACATTGTTCCAGCTAACCAAAATCAACCAATAAATCAAGGAAATGTGGCAGTGACTACACAACATGAAGGAAATTTTGATTGGAGTAATCATGAAGATGACATTGCAGATGATATCAAGAGGGAAAATGTGGCATTCATGGCCATAATTGAGAAAGAAACTGGATCATCATCTCAGGTACACTCTGCTCCTACTGTTGATTTAAATGAACTTATCAATGAATTGAAAACAAAAGTAGGCAAGCTGGAAAGCGAGTGTTTTAAGATATAGAGTATCATCAATGCATATGAGGAAAGTGAACTAGTGAGTGAAGAAAGAATGAAAAGTTTGGAAGAAGATTGTGAATACAGTTACAGAGCTCATAAAAGATTCACCACTGAAATTGATGGGTTGAAGAAAATGATTATAGAAGAGAAGTTGTTAAACACAAAACTGCAAGTTGACAATTATTTCTTGAAGAACTTGGTCTCCACTGGAAACATCTGTGGAATTCTGAACCAAGTTAAGGAAGAAGACAAATACAAAGCAGTACCTCCACCATTCAGCAACAACTTTATGCCAAAAGTTGATAAAGAGAAAAGAAATGCATATCTACAAAAATTCAAAGATGTCTTTCAAGACAAAGAAGAACTTGTAGATTTGTACAAAAATGTTGAAGTCAGTGAAGAAGGAGAGTTTGTTGTGAAGAAAGAACTGAAAGAAGAAAAGTCAATTGGTGTTCAAGTCTCTGAAGATGATCTTGAATCGATTGATTTGAATCAAGATGAATTGAGTGATGCGGGACTTTCCGCATGTGCATCGACTATCGGGAGTTGAACAAGGTGACGGTCAAGAACCGTTATCCTTTACCCCGAATTGATGATTTGTTTGACCAGCTTCAAGGATCGAGTTACTACTCGAAGATCGATCTGCGATCTGGTTATCACCAACTGAGAGTGCGCGAAGAAGATATCTCCAAGACGGCTTTCAGAACACGGTATGGTCACTACGAGTTTTCGGTTATGCCTTTTGGACTAACCAACGCACCAGCCGTATTTATGGATCTCATGAATCGAGTATGCAAGGCGTACCTCGACAAGTTTGTGATTGTTTTCATTGATGATATTCTCGTCTACTCCAAGGACGAAGCTGACCATGAAGAACACTTGAGGTTAATTCTGGAATTGTTGAAGAAGGAACAACTGTATGCTAAACTCTCGAAATGTGAGTTTTGGCTTCGCGAGGTTCACTTTTTAGGACATGTGATCAACGAGAATGGTATCCATGTCGATCCCGGTAAGGTAGAGGCCATCAAAAACTGGGAAGCACCTAAGACTCCGACTGAGGTGCGGCAATTCCTAGGACTGGCCGGCTACTACCGACGTTTCATCGAGGGATTTTCAAAGATTGCTCAACCCCTCACCGCTTTGACTCACAAAGGCACTAAGTACAATTGGGGTGACGCGCAAGAATCCGCTTTTCAACTGTTGAAAACCAAACTCTGTAGCGCCCCTATTCTAGCCCTCCCCGAGGGAACAGAAAATTTTGAGGTACATTGTGACGCATCGATACAAGGACTCGGCTGTGTGCTGATGCAACTCGAGAAGGTTATAGCTTACGCCTCTCGACAACTACGGGTTCACGAGAAGAACTACACGACCCATGATTTGGAACTCGGAGCTGTGGTGTTTGCCCTTAAGATATGGAGGCATTACTTGTACGGTACCAAGTTTACCATTTACACCGACCACAAGAGTCTCCAGCATATCTACGATCAGAAGGAGCTGAACATGCGATAGCATCGTTGGGTCGAGCTGCTTAAGGATTATGATTGTGCCATCAAGTACCACCCTGGCAAGGCCAATGTAGTGGCCGACGCCCTCAGCAGAAAAGAAACAGATAAACCCAGACGAGTGCGAGCATTGCAACTCACGATTCATGCCAACTTACCTGACCAGATTCGCGAGGCGCAACTCGAAGCTTTGAAAGATGATAATCTTCCATCGGAACTCATGCGGGGCATGAACAAGCAACTTGAAACCAGATCGGACGGGGCCCGATATTTTGAGAACCGGATTTGGGTTCCACGGTTCGGAGAGTTGAGAACTCTGGTAATGGACGAGGTACACAAGTCCCGATATTCTATCCACCCTGGCTCAGATAAAATGTACCATGACTTAAAGGCACTTTACTGGTGGCCGAACATGAAAGCCAACATTGCCACCTACGTGAGCAAATGCTTGACTTGTGCTAGAGTCAAAATTGTAACGATTCCGACGAAACCCGGTATACCCTAACCGGTAGACAATAGTTACGTCATATTTAATGTCGGGTACATGAATTACCATAGTAATTATACGAAAATTTGAGGTCAGTTGGAGAAGTCTAAGTAGGCTTTTCGGTTAAACGAGTTCTAGGGTTTTCTAGCTCGGTTTTAGTGAAAATGGCATGTAAAGAGAGATTTTGGTTCTGGAAAAATTACAGGGGACTATGTGGATGGCAGGGGACATCCAGGAAAAATTTGGGATTTTTCTAAGTTCGTTTGGTATTTACGACATATTTAGTGTTTAAATGGTGTTTAAAAATAGATAAATAAATTTTAAATATAAAAATTAATTCTGGAAGTATTTTTATAAATTTCCCCACTGTCAAAATGTTATTTGTGCAAAATCTCAAGATCAGAGGATGAACGGATATTTATTTGGAATACAAGTGAACTTTTATAATATAAAACGCGTAAACCAGCAAAGTTCGGGTAGACGAACTGACTGGTGTATAAAAACCCTAAAAATGAACTATTTTCATATAACTGAGTTAAACAAGCAAAAATAAATCATCCGAAAATAATTCGGATGATTTGGGTAATTTTAAACGATTTAACAGTTTCCGGTGCACTAAAGACGGAAACGGGTCCCGCGGCCAATCGGGGCGTCTAAACCGAGCTCTAATTTCACAACTTTAATTAAATTATCAGTCAACGACTATTTTCGGGTCGTGTGTGACCAAACTCAATTTTGGAACGTAAAAACGGATAACCGTGCTAGGCACGCAAAACGGGGAAAACAAACTAATAGTAATTGTGACCATGGAACTCTAAACGATATCACAATCTGAGTCCGGAAAAGTGTTTATGGGTTAACATTTTCCCCGGAACGGTTACAGTACTGGGTTAACAGTGTCCCCAGATGTACCGGTTAACACGGTTAAAGATTATATAAACAATAATTGTATAATAACGATCGTAGGGATCATATTACAAGATTTGGACGTGTTAGTTGATAATGATTGTTGTTACCTGCTTGCATGTGCTAAGGTGAGTTTCACGAGCCCCTTTTTCTGAATTGTTTTCAAATATTTTCCCGGGGCGGAAGCATGTTACTATTGAAATGTTTAAGTACATACTGAACGCATTGATTTGCGTGTATTTATAAATATTTGATTGTACGGGAATCGTACGGAATGGGTACAGTACTGGGTTAATAGTGTCCCCAGATGTCTCTAGAAGTGTTTCTGGGTTAACATTGCCCCCGGAATAGGTACAGTACTGGGTTAACAGTGTCCCCAGATGTCCAAAGAGGTGTTTCTGGGTTAACATTGCCCCCGGAAAGGGTACAGTACTGGGTTAACAGTGTCCCCAGATAATATTATATTATGATATTGATTTATCAAGGTTTACTCAAATTGTGAAACTCACCAACTATTCGTAGTTGACCCGTTTTCTCACATGCTTTTCAGGTACAATTAAGATGAAGTGATTGCTTACGTGCTAAGTGCTTGATGTGTGTAAGATTTGCGTGTGGGATGCTAGGATACATTATATTACATAGAATTATGTATCGTATTGTATGATGTGTGTATCACCTAGACGGTAATGAATTATGAGATAATGTAATTTGAAGTATATTAATGTATTCAGTTTTCTTTATAAACAATGTGGTTGATATCAGAGGTGTCTGTTGCACCCCGTTTACGTTTCCGCTGCGATTACGGGGTGTTACAGAACTTGGTATCAGAGCCATTGGTTATAAAGAATTAGGATGTTTTTAAAAGATACCTAAAATATAACCAGTAGCTCAAGTATTATAGGATCTGAATATCAACTAATAATTTATAGTGACGAGATCTGGATGAACTTGGATGGACAAGTGAGTTATTATGGTCCGGAACATAATAACAGACTTGTCCGCACGAGGGAATTCAGGGGAAGTCACGGGGTACATTAATAGGTAAAAATGGCAACATATGTGTAAAGTATATAATATTATTTATGCGTGCTAATGTGTTTATATAGATGTACATATCTTGTGGGTACATGTATTGAGAAATAGGACCCGGATGAGGAACCGGGGGATGAAATAATAAAGGTACCGAGGATGCTGAAATTCCTAGAGCATCGGTTGATGATATGCCTGACTTATCGGGCCATAGTTATGAAGTACCAAGTTAGATCTCCCGTTTGACATTAACCAGAAATATCTAGTAACCGTCACTCCCAACCAAAATTGATAAATCCCTTACCCTACCAATACCGGTACCGTATATCCTAATAACCCCATATGTTCACCCGAACCGCCGACCCTCACGTACAGACGGATCTGTACCTGAACCCATTCCTATTCCATTAAGGTAAAAAAATAAATAAATAAAATAATAATAATAATAATAACAATAATAATAAATTTGATAATAAATGAGCAGATAAAAATAATATATATAAATATATATGTGTATCTCTCACTCTCAAACATATGAGACATACCACCTCCAGATCGAGAATTACCGATTTTAGCAAACCTAGAACGCCTGAGGACATTGACTGAGCAAGTGATAGAGTTTACCCATAATAGTAATTGACAATATTTGGAGGCAACCCATGTTGCGCGATTACCTTGAACCTTGCAACTCCCTATGTTAACCTTACATCCGTTAGATGCCTATACCCATGTATACCCGAATAGAATGATTACCCATACACAAAGAGGTGTTGGAATCATTATAGCATAGTTGGTTGTTCGTTTGTAGATGGTATACCGTGTATGCCGGATATACAAATAGACACGGATATTATAACTCCGAGGTACGTAATCGTTTGGTGCTCACGGTGAGCATGTATCGGTTATGCTGACATGCAGAAGGATATTGAAATCAAGCATATTAAACATTAATCTTTGTCGAGAAAGATCTATATGTCAGTTGGTGACAAGGGCTATGAAACATATTTAAACGTTAACCAACGTCAGGTTAAGTCCTTATGATATTATATTTGTGGGACATATATACTAGATACCGGTATGTGTAATATGTATGATAATATTTGGTGTGTATGTGTACCTGCTGTTATGATTGAGCTGGTAACGAGTTATACGGTGAGATTAGTATTGATTACTGCGTACGGGATGAGTACGGCAGAATGGCATAAAAAGAGTAACTCCAATGATGGAGATTGATATGAGTCAGTTGATTGCTCAAAGATAGCAGATGATAATACCGAATGACGTATCACAGATCACTGCTAGTGTTGATGCAAATGTGATCGCAGAATTATGGATCGAGCAATCACATGAATAGAAATATTTCAATTCTTGGTGGTATTACTAAGAGTGATAATGTCCCACCGAATACTATTATGACTACAAGTATTAGTTATAAACTAAACATGAATAGTAGTCGTAATGAATTAAATCCGGTATGAAGGATATGTTTGTTGGTTGTGTTAAGGAAATTATTAATAGTTTGCTGATGGTAAAGGGAGGAATAGATTAGCGAGTGGATAGAAAAGATCGAAATGGTTAAGGATATTGGTAAGAGTCTAGAACATGGTGTAGTGAAATATGCTACAGATATGTTGGTAGATTATGTTGTATCGTGATGGAACACGATGGTACAAAATTATAGTTAGAAAATTATTACCCAGACGATATGGTCAGAATTTAAAATTCTTGTGCTAGAGCACTTTTATTCAAGTAATTAAGTTCAGAGATTGGAAACTGAGCTTTGGCAGATAGAAATGTTGTGTGCTGATCACTTAGAACACGCTAATCGTTTGAAGGAATTGTCATGTCTGGTAACATGGCTAATTACTCCTGAAACTAAGCGAAGTGAGCGCTATATTAGGGACTAACTCCATCGGTAAGGAGTATAGTCAATCCTGTAAAATATACAACCTTTGGAAGGGTTGTGTCACAAGCCAGCATTGATATATTTGACTCTATGGGAAGCGGACTGGAAGGACGTTAGGTGAGACGTCGAGTGTTGAAGAAAAGAAATGTTAAAGGTATAGGGCAAGATGGGCTTTTGAATAAGTAGGTATGTCCTACAACCCAGAATTATACTAAGACTAGTTCTGGTGTGAAAACATGAACCGCATGAAGGGTCCTTCCCTAAATGTGGAAAATATGGTTATCGGTAGGAAGAAGAATGTCGAGTGATAGTAGGCCACAGGTGTGGTAAAGATGGACGTAATGCCCAATTGTAGAACCAATTGAAGCCATGTGAACCGGCAACCCCAACCCATTCGTGTACAACCACTCCGAACCCAACAACTTCAATAACAATCCATCCAAAGAAATCAAATTATACCAAACAGCTGTACTTGCTATGAATGTGGCAATACAAAACGTTTCAAGAAAAATTGCCCAAAGTTGAACCAAGGTGTCGTTGGAAGACGAACCTCATGACAAGCATCAACCTCCGATCAAGCAAGGAGCCGTGCTTTTGTGAGTAATTCGAATAAAGCACGTCATGATCCAAAGGTGGTATTAAGTATGTTGTAGTTTTAAATCAATAGGCTTCAGTGATATTTTTTACGGTCGTCGATAGAAGTTAGTTCCTGCTGACCTCCTGTCATTTGGAAAGATACCGATTAGTGAAACTACAGAACCCTATACTGTAGAATCACTAACGGTAAACCCCTAATGGTTAACTAAATTGTTCGGAATTGTCCTATTATTCTGAACGATTAACCTTTCCTTATTAACCTACGACCAGTAAAGTTAAGAAGTTGTGACGTAATAGTTAACGTGGATTGACTAGCTCAACATGAAGCTGAAATCAAATATGAAAAGAAGATGATTAGAAGCTCTCTTTCGGACGATGAAGCGATTAGATACAGAGAAAAGTGTACGGTATTATGTTACCACTCTAATCTCATCTTGAGATGGTATAATATTTACGTCAAGAAGACGTGGTGCATTTAACAAACGTGATTGCCACAGATTTAAAAGAAAACATATAGAAGATATCCCGGTGGTACGCGAATTTCCACAAGTTCTCCCAGAAGGACTTCCTGGATTACCGCCAACCCGACAGGCCGAATTCAGAATCGATTTAATGCCTCAAGCTGGCCCTGTTGCTAAAACACCTTACCGACTTGCACCAACTGAAATGCAAGAATTTTTTGATGAGGTTTTATACGACCTAGTTAGTCACCATGGGGTGCAGCAGTGTTATTTGGGAAATGAAGGACGGAAGTGTTAGGATATGTATTGATTAGGGAGAATTGAATAAAGTGACGATCAAGAATAGGTATTCACTTCTTCGAAGTAAATGATCTATTTAACCAACTGCAAGGGGCGATTTATTTTTAGAAAATTGATCTTAGATATAGTTATCACCAAATGAAAAGTCCAAGAGGAGGACGTTGCAACAACAACGTTTCGGACTCGTTACGGCCATTATGAATTCTTATTTATACCGTTCGGGCTAACAAGTGTGCCGGCAGTGTTCATGGAACTCATGAACCAAGTCTGTAAACTTTATTTTGACAAATTTGTCATAGCATCCATTGATGATATTTTGATATATTTGCAACGTAAGGAAGAGCACGAACGACGTCTAAGGAAAATGGTGGAAGTGTTAAAGCAAGAGGAGTTATACGCGAAGTTTTCGAAATGTGACTTTGAATACAGAAAGCATAATCCCTTGGTCATGTTGTAAAGCAACAAGGATTTCACATAGATTCAAATAAGATAGAAACCATTAAAATTGGCAGTCACCCAAGGCGCCAAAGGAAACGCGCCAATTTTTAGGACTAGCCGGAGACTATCAGCGGTTATTGAAGAATTTTTAGCGTTACCCAACTCATAATCCTTTGTACGACGCAAACGTACAAATTTTATAGATGATAAGAGACCGCAGTCTCATATTCAACAAAGATGAGTCAAGTTGTAAGCGACTATGGCTGTGACATCCGTTATCACCCCGACAAGGCTAACGTCGTAACCGATGCATTGAGTAGGAAAGATCGGGTTAAGCCATTGCGAGTGCGGGCGCTGGGGATGATAGTCAAGTCGAACCTTTCGGACCTGATTCGAGTCGCTCAACGTGAGGCGTTGAAAGAGAAATAATTGGAAAAGGAGGGACTTTACGGCAATGAGAAGAATTTCAAACAGCGCGTGGGCGAAATTCTCTACTTCAAAAAAATCGGGTTTGGATCCCGACCCTCCATGACCTTCGTGAGTTAATCATGGACGAAGCGCATAGATCGAAATATTCCATACATCCGGGATCGGATTAGACTATTGATGATACGAATATCTGAAAGGATTTTATTAATGGCCGAGTTTGGAGAAAGATATGGTTACGTATGTTGGTGAATACCTAAATTATGCAAGAGATAAGGCTGCACACCGAAAACCCTAGGGAACGTCACAACGACAGAAAATTCGCCAATGATAGTGGGAATAAATTACAATGGATTTCGGGCGCAAATTCCCAAGAGATATCAAAGGCATGATGTAAATTGGGTAATCGCGGATCGATTAACCAATCCTCGCATTTCATCCCAATCCATGATGATTACCACAATGAATTCTCGCACATGGTTATAAACGTTAACTCAAGATGTAAACTAGTTATTTAAGTTAGAAAAACAACAATTGAAAGTGGAGGGACTTGAGTGTAACTTATTATTATTATAAATAATACTAATAACTAAACCCTAACTTATTTCTTTCCCCCACAATCCCGATCGGACCCTCCCCTCCATCTCCCTTGGCTGCCGTCACCAATACACACACATACAACCATCAATTTCAACTTTTGATCGAAGATTAAGGTGCTAGGAAGGTATAAACGACTATCCTATGCATCCTTTATACTTGATTTTGATGTTTATTGGGTTAATTACAAACCCTAGCTGCCGATTTTTATATGGTTGTGTGTTCATATGATTTTGTTTGATTGGATGATGTATTGATGATGATTTGATAACTAGAATTGATATTGTTACATGTTGATTGTTGTGTCTTTGATTTGAGTTCAAACAAAAACCCTAATCATGTATGTAATGTGTAATTGATGTGCATGGGTAGTGATTATGGAGTCTAGAGTGTTATATGAATGCATGATGGTCCATAGATAGTTGATATGTTGAGTTTGGATGCAAACAGTTTCTGGACAGATTGTGTTACTGATGTTTAATTGACTGTAACGAGTTGTAAATGTGAAAATTGGTTGAGGTTATTGATACTACAGTAAACTAGGTTGAGTCTAGTTTCTAAAGAATATAAATTTGTAATTTTTGGACGTGTAGAAGTTAACTTTTATGATTTTACAAAAACGTTGTGCAAAGCTGAGCTGTTAGACCTGCTGTTAGGTTTTTTTGTAAATGTTATATCTCATGAACTACGAGACCAATTGGGTTGGTTCCACTTCTGAAAGTTGACTCATTGAGTTAGGAACCTAACCCAAGTGGTCTTGCATTTATTGGATTTTTCGTTTAACTGGAATTTCAAATAACATTCTGTTGCGCATGAATTTGACTGTTATGAGTTTGCTGTAATGATTTGATGATTGTGAGAAACCTATGTGGAATAAAAATATAATAAAATATGTTCTGGAAACCTAAGACATATATGCTTTTGTGATGATTTTTGGTAAATTAATTGAGATGCTATGATCGGTGGAATAGTATAATCTTTCAAGTAGGATTTCTGTCTCGGTGGAACTAGCTGCTGAGTTTTGTGAAAATGCATGAAACATGATACTTGCTATATAGTTGTTATGTTTTGACCAAATTGCCCTTGCGGGGAATAATTGCTAATTGATTGTCATGATTTGACCAAATTGCCCTCATGGGGAATAATGGATAGTTAATTGTTATGTGTTGACCAAATTGCCCTTACGGGGAGTAATTGCTAGTGATGTACTTTATGAATACATGACACGTAAATAATTGTTTACACATGTAACGTATCACAAATACATTTGTTAAAGTCACACACAATTCACAAACGAAACACGAAACATGTTATGTGCATAGGTATTATGTGCCGGGTCTAGAGACTCGATAATATTCCGACACTTAGAAAAATCTCTTTGTTGTTTTAGAACGCTAGAGAGAGTTTTTCTGTGACGCGCATCTTGGTGATTTAATTTGGGAATATCTTCGCAAACAGTGAGTTTCACTTTCCCCTTTTAAACTGTTTTAAACGCTTTTCTCTTGGGGGAGATAACATACTCCGAACGCATTTAAGATTTTGTTAATATAGATTATATATCACTTGTAAAGACTAAGTGGCAAACGCGTAAACTAAAGTCCTTAATAACATCGAACCGGTTAATATTTGGATAATAGCGAGTCACTGTTGAGTAGTACTACTGGGTTTGACAAACCCCACCCAACGCTAAACTCGACTGGATGTCGAGCGGGTGTAATCTTGGCTAAACACATACCATGGTCTGGATGACCTGGTGGCAAGGCAAATGATAAACAGTCAGCTTCGGTGTTGAACACTTAGTGATACTTGTTTTATAGGCTAGCTACCTATAGATATATAATTGACATAACACTATCTGGTAACGCAAAACGCTGTAACGCAACACGCTGAACGCAAACGCTAATCGCTTTATTTTTTTTTTAAACTTGTGAACTCACCAACCTTGTGTTGACACTTTTAGTATGTTATTCTCAGGTAGCCAAGGCGGGCGCGCGGTTTAGGAACATGCATTGCTTGAAAACGCTTTTGTTATGCAAATTTATTTTTAACGGTTATCATTGGTTTTAAGTCGTCCTGCGTGACGCAACTTTCGGTTAAAGGTTTTTACGCTTCCGCATTAAATTACTCGTAAACGTTTTCATGGTTTTGAAACTTTGTTTTATGGTTTGATTATAACTGATGATTCCGATCCTGTTAGTTCACACCCTCTGACGGTAAAACTCCGTTAGTGGATTCTGAGGGTGTGAGACCTTTTAAGTTTCTTTAAATCTTGAACTGAATAGTCTTATCATATCTCTACACCATCAACTTGCTCTAATTGAAATGGCTTTGATAATGTTCATTTTAGCAGAAAAGTTTTATAATCAACAAAAAGTTTTGACATAAGCAAACCATTAGCACAATCAAAGATAATCAGAAGTGACAATATTGCATTAGCACAATCAGGCTAACATAAAGTTCTAATCAAGATAAATCATGCATAGTCTATTCTGTCCTAAGCATATAATCATTTCACATCATAAATTCATGAACAAGATATCAGATAAGCATCCAGATAAACATTTCAAAACAAATGTAATCACATTTATAAAACTATCATGATCAATCATAGAAACATACCTAAGCATCATAGATACCTGAGTCAGACATGTGAATTTAAGCACGTCTCAATCACAACAAATTCATATATTCAGACACAATTCACAAGTAATCACTCAAGACCTTTGAACAGATAATTAGTCAACACATTTAGCATATACCACTAATCAGACTTCATCAGAGTTGAACATGCCTAGAGCTTTTAATAGAAAGTTGAATCTAGTTTTAGCTAGTGGCTTGGTGAACAAATCAGCCAAGTTGTCACTAGTGTCAACTCTTCTCATTTCTATTAGTCCTTTCTCATTGCAATATTTGATCAAAATGGTGTATGATTTCAATATGCTTAGTCGTTGAGTGTTGTACAGGATTCTTAACAATGAACCGTGCAAAAGTATTATCAATGAAAATAGGAATGTTCAAAAAATTCAGACCGTAATCAAGCAGTTGATTCTAAATTTCAGAGTACTTGAGCACAACAAGCAGATGCAGCAATGTGTTCAGCTTCAGCAGTTGATATCGAAATAGTTGTTTGCTTGTTGCATTGCCATGATACCAACCTTTCTCCCAAGAATTGACAACCACCTGATGTAGACTTCCTGCTCATATTGCATCCATCATAATCACTATATGTGTAGGAAAGTAGATCAAAATCATTGTTCTTGGGATACCTTCAAATATTTAAAGATTCTCTTGACAACAGTCATATTAGATAATTTAGAATTTGCTTGGAATCTTGCACAAACACATACAGCAAACATGATATCCGGTCTTGAAGTAGTCAGGAACATAAGTGAGCCAATCTTAGCTCTATACTCATGTTGATCCACAGGTTCCCCCTTTTTATTAGATACCATCTTCTCATGTGTGTCCATTGGAGTAGAAGCATTCTTCAAGTCTTAGAATTCGAACTTGTTCAATATGTCTTGTACATACTTGGATTGACAAATGAATATTCCATCCATATTTTGTTGAGCTTGCAATCCAAGGAAGAAATTCATCTCTCCCATAGAACTCAACCGTATTTAGACTTCATGACCTCTTCAAATTCTAAACACATATGTTCATTTGTTGATCTAAAAATGATATCATCAACATACACTTAAAGTAGAAGCTAATATCTTCCGCTTTTCTTGTAGAAGAGGGTCTTGTCAATGGTTTACCTTAGACAACCATTAGCAAGCAGATGATTAGACAACTCATCATATCAAGCTCTTAGAGCAAGATGTAATCCATATAGAGCCTTGTTTAGTTTATATACTATATTTGGATAATCATGATCCTCAAAACCTGGAAGTTGAGTGACATACACCTCCTCTTCTATCTTCACATTCAAGAAAGCAGATTTGACATCTAATTAAAACACTCTTATATTCTTTGAAGCAATATAGGCTAAGAAGATTCTTATTGCTTCTAGCCTTTCTAGCGGAGCAAACACTTCTTCAAAACCAATCCCTTCTTCGTATAGACATCCAAGTGCAACTAGTCTTGCCTTGTTCTTCATTACAATATCTCTTGCATCCTTCTTGTTTTTGAAAACCCATTTGGTGCCAATTGCAAATTTTCCTCTTCGTTTATCAACTAGTTCCCAGACTTGAAGATTTCTGAATTGAGCCGACTATTCTTGCATCCCAAATATTTTCCTTCAAAGCTTGAACTATGTTCTTAGTATCTATTTGAGATGGAAAGCAGGAAGACAAACAGATGTTTGCATATTCAAATGTACTTCTGGTCACTCTTTCATGGAGATAACCAATTATGTTTTTAGCTGGATGATTTCTCTGAACAGAAAATGTTTGGATGATTTGGTTTAAAGTAATATTTGTATCAAGATTTGAGTCATTGTGATCTGGTTCTTCAATTATCAAATCTGATGATTCATCATACATTGTAGCTTCTTCAACATTCTGAGTTGATGTTGATGCAACATCATTTCCCATATTCAAGTTTTGAAACGAAGTTTTGAAACTTGATTGTCTCTCAATTTGGTCTTGATCTTGCTGGTCACTTGTTTGATCATCATTCATATCTCGATTTTCTTGATCATATGGATGATCAAGATGTTCAATTTGTTCATCTTCATTTTCATCTTCAGAAGCATTCTTATTAAAAGAGAATTCACTATCTTTATCAGCAACTTTGGACCATAATCTATCAAAATCAACTTTCTTTCACAAGTTGCTTCAGGAACACTTGTTCTATAAAATTTTTCATCAAAGTCTTCAGGATAGATCTTGAAAGATTTGATCAACTTCTTTAGATCAAAGAGCCATGATGCTCCATCAACATTATTGAATTGAGTTTCATTAAAGATTATATCAGAATATTCAATCACACTCAAATGATCTTTAACATAGACTCTGTAAGCCTTTGAGTGTGAAGAATATCCAGCAAAGAAACAATCTAAGTATTTTGATTGAAACTTGTTCAAGTAATCTTTAGTATTTAACAAAGAGAATTTGCAACCAAATGGCTTGAGAAACTTGATGTAGGGCTTTCTTTTGTACAAAATCTTATAGGGAGTTTTGTCTTGTATTTTGTTGAGAAGGACTCTATTTTGAACATAACATGCAGTGTTGATAGCTTCTGCCCAAAAAATTACAGTCAAATAAGCATCTGCAAGCATGGTTCTTACAGCCTCAATCAATGTTCTATTTCTTTTTTCTGCAACACCATTTTGTTCTAAAGTTCTAGGGGCACTTAATTGTAGAAATATTCCTTTAGCTTGACAAAAATCAGTCATCGTCCCATTCTTGAACACTGTCCCATTATCACTTCTCATAACCTTCACTCTTGAATCTAATTGATTCTCAATCCTGGTTACACATCCTTTAATAATTTCAGTAGCTTCATCTTTTGAATTTAGAAAGTATACCCATGTGAATATTGAATAATCATCTATAATCACTAAACAATATCTTTTTTTGCCAATATTTGGAACACCCACAAGACCAAAGAGATCCATATGAAGCATTTCAAGTATTTGATCAATTGAGTTTATGAGTTTGTTTTGTGTGATGATTTTTGCTGCTTCCCTTTTTGAAATAAAATGCATTTGTCATCCAGCTTGAACTCTCTTGTAGGTAAACAAATTACATATTCACCTTTAACAAGTTTGTTCATGTTTTTGAGATTCACATGACATAACTTTCTATGCCATATTTTTAGATGCTTTTGAGACAAAGCATGTTCCACCTCTAGAATTGGCATATGTCATTCTCAGTTCATACAAGTTTCCATTTCTAGGGGCCATCATCATAATCCTATCAGGAGGAATAAGAAACTCAGGTTTTAGTATGAAACAGTGAGATTCATTAAATCCAACCTTATAACCTTTATCACACATCTGGGATATGCTCAAAAGATTATATTGTAAACCTTCCACATGAAAAACATTATCAAAAGACATTTTCCCATTGGTAAGAATACCTTTGCTCACAATCTTCCCTCCATTTTCATCACTACCAAAAGCAATTGGCCTTCAAATTTTTCTGCATAATTAACCAATGATCTTTTATCAAAGGTCATGTACCTGGAACATCCACTATCCATGAACGATACATCATTCACTTTAGTGGACTGTTCCTGCACAAACAAAAGAAAGTGATTAGTTAAGTGAATTACAAGCTATTTCAGCCTGTATGTCACCATCAACATCACCATATGTTTCAATTCATTGTGGATCCTCATAAACCAATTCACAATACTCATCAGTCTCATAACCAGTTTCGATTGAGTTTCCAATATAGGGAATTATGTTTTTGCATTATTCAATTGATTGTTTCCTTTTTGATTATTGTCACTTGAGCTTCAGATTCTGGTTTCCACGAAAACCCATGTGTTGCATATCCATGTTTCAAGAAAAACTTCTCATCACTAGTGAGTTCATTTGATTTCTTTATGTTGAATATTTTATTCTTGAGCATACTTTTTCTATCACAACTGGTTATTTTTCATAATCATCAGATTTCTCATATTCTTGAGACTTAACATATTGACTTCTATTGAGTTTCTTTGTCATTGTACTCTTTTTCTTCTCCATGAAACCTCTTTTCTTTTCAGCTATTTCACCACTCTTTACTTGATCATCATCTTTCTTTTTACCCTTATTTTAATACTGATTGTATATTTTCTTTGTCATTGTATCTTTTTTGTATGGTCATGGACATGAAATGGTTCAGGAGTGAACCTTTCTTTACATGAGTTAGTTTGATGACTATATACATCACAGACTTTGCGCCACACTTTTCTTTAAAGCTTTCACTTAAGTTTCCCCTTTTAAATCTTTCACTTGGTCTTGGTGGTTCAACTCCAATGGTCTTCTAATGAGTAATAAGACCATCAGAGTTAATTGAAAAGGGCATAAATTCTTCAACTTTATATCCTATCTTTCCACAGTACTCTTCACAAAGTTTAACTTCTCCAATTTGATTGGACTTTCATTTCTATCATTTCTTGGTCTCAACCATATTCTAGCATAATCTTCCATGCTTTCCACATCTCCCACAACAAATAGTTCATGATTAGAGAAAATTGGACAGACTGGAAGAAAAAGATCATCATTCTTGATGATTTCATCATTCTTCTTATTGTTCTTTGTGACACTCGTCAATTTCTGGTTAACTCCGTTAATCCAAACTCCGTTAATTCAAACTTAAGATCACACGAACTGTAACGCATATCTTATTACATTTAAATTAGGGTTTAAATGACGCATGACAATCATTACATAACTAGTCTTTCAGAAATTCACTGAAACACACACGCGTCGACTCAAACCGTTGGTGAACAAACAATAAATATCATAAAGTATGTCATAATTATGTGTTACGTTTATGTGCTACTTGGTGTTTACATAAATAACGTTAATTCATGTGGAAAATAAACTAATTTGTGATAGAACTTGATTAACTAGAAGATTAGGGGGTTAAGTGTAACATAATTAATTATATAATCAAGTTATTACCCAACCCTAACTCCCCCCCCCCCCTGGTGATCGATCTCTCCCTCTCTCCCTCTCTTGGCAGCCGTAACTCACACACCACACACACATACAATTATTTTCAAGCTTGGTTGAAGGATTCAAGGTGCTAGATAGGTAATTAACATCCTCTCTAGCTATTCTAATGATTTAATTATGATATTGAGCATGTTAATCAAAACCCTAAATCTTGAAAGTGATGATTTAAGATGAGTTAGGGTTTAATTGTGTGTTTGTTGATGAATACTAGTGAATTGATAACTAGTAGTATTGTTTTTGATTGTTAATCACATGTTTCTTTAAATTGAAATTTGAAGTAAAACCCTAGATATGTATGAAAGATGAAATTGAGATGCATTATTGGTGAGTTATGTATATATAGGGTTGTATGCATGATTTCTAGTTCAAAGGTTAATTGTATGTTGAGTTTTGATGAAAACTGATGCTGGACAGATTCTTGAATTCGTGTTTAAATGACTGTAAATAGATGTTAATTTTGTGTTTGGGAGTTATTATTGACTCTATGATGTAGTAGGTCTAGTCTAGTTTCTAAAGATTCTGATTTTGTAATTTTTGGACGAGTAAAAGTTAGTTTTTATTATTTTACAAAAAAATCCGTTGTGCAAGTCTGATTCGGGAAGTGTGCTTGTAGGATGTATTGTAATTAGTATATCTCATAAACGAAACGACCAAATGGGTTGGTTTCACTTCTGGGAGTTAATAATTTGAGTTAGGAATCTGACCCAATTGGTCTTGCATTAAATGAATTTTCCATGTAACGGGAATAACAAATAACATTCTGTTGCACATGATAATGACTGCTGTCTGTTTACTGTAATGTATTGATCATTGTGGGAAACCCATAAGTGATAAAAATATAATAAAAATATTCTTAGAAACCTAACTCAGGTGTGATTCTGTGATGATATTTGGTGATTTTATTGATATATTATGATTTATTAAATAGAGTAATCTTGTCGAGTAAAAATCTGTCTTGGTAAATTAGCTGCTGAACTATTTGAATTAACATGAAAAGTGTATTGTTGATCGATGTTTTCTATGTTTTGACTTAATTGCCCTTGTGGGAGATAGTTTCTAGTAATGCATATGGTAACACTTAACACTTAATACTTGTTCACACATGTAACTAATCACCAACGTGGTTGTCTAGTCTTACTTATTTCACAAACGAAACACGAAACGCATCTCATGCATAAGTCTTATGTGTCGAGTCTAGGGACTCACTCGTAGTTCAAATACTTAGAAAATCTCGTTTTGTTTTTAGAGCACTAGTGAGGATTTTCTGTGACGCACACCTTTCTCGAATATTTTTGTTATCTTCTCAAACAGTGAGTTTCACGGCCCCTTTTACTCTATTTAACGCTTTTATTAGGGGAGATAACATACTCCAACAATGTTGATTTTGTTACTTTATTATATATCACTTATAAGAGAGAAGTGGCAAACAAACCAACTAAAGTCCTTCTGAACACTGAACCGGTTAATATTTGGATAATAGCGAGTCACCTTTGAGTAGTACTACTTGGTTTGACAAACCCCACCCAACTCTAAACTCGACTTTAGGTCGAGTGGGTGTAATATTGGCTAACACATTACCGTGGTCGTGGTTGACATGGTGGCAAGGCAAACGTTAAACAGTCAGCTTCGGTGTCGAACACTTAGTAATGCATGCTTGATAGGTTAGCTACCTATTGATATATAATTGACTTAACATTATCTGGTAACGCTAAAATGCAACCCTTAATTTATGTAAACCTGTGAACTCACCAACCTTTGTGTTGACAATTTTAGTATGTTTATCTAAGGTAGCCTAGGCAGGTGAGCGGTATAGGACATGCATTCGCTGAACACCATTGTTTTAAAACTTCTTTTAAATTTTTATCTTGATAACTTGTGTTTTAAGTCGTCTTGTGTGGCGCAACTATTTTCTTTACGCTTTTCGCTTCCGCATTTTACTTAAGACTTGATGTCTTGGTGGTTTTGAAAGCTTTATTTATGGTGTTTGATTATAACTAATGATTCCGATCCTATTAGTTAACACCCTCTGATGGTAAAGCTCCGTTAGTGGATTTTGAGGGTGTGACAGATTGGTATCAGATCCATTGGTTATAGCGAACTAGAATTGCATTCATACTAGACTATAATCGCAACGACCCATTAGTTATGATCTTACGCATCTCTTTAGTTATTCATTTTACGCATTCATACTAGACTATATTATATTTAGTTATTCATTTTACTTATCTCTTTACCTCATTCACTCATGAGCGTGTAAACCATAGACGACTTATCCTATAGGGATGTCAACGCCATCACCATCATCATCCGACCCGGTGCCTCATGCCCCTGGAATCGTCACATCCTCGGGTAGTCCCGGCGCTAGCAGCCCCTGCACTGAAGAGGCATCGCCCATCTGGAGACATGTACGAAGACAACGGTAACTGGATTTGGTACCCGAGTCTGATCGAACGTAAGGTTTACCGTGAGCAAGTTCCACCACTACCTCTCTCGGGTTGTCCTAGAGCGTGAAGTGGGCTTTATGCGCCCCACGAGAGCGAAGGTTACTGAGGTGAAGGAGGATGGAGCTGATGCTTGGAGGAGACATACCTGCCTGACCGAAGCCATGAAGGAAGTTCAGGATGCTCATGTGCAGAAAATGAAAGTAATGACCAATATACAAGCAGAGATGATAGACTGGCAAGACGAAGTTTGGAAAGCAAGAAACCTTGCAGCAGCAGCTCTAGCTCGTTGCGAGACACCAGAGGCACGAATTGCCCCTAACGCAGCAGGACAGGTAGAGGAACCTGAAGAAGATCCTGAGGAAGAACCCGAAGAAGATCCCGAGGAGGAACCTGAAGAGGAACCGGAGGAAGAGTCGGCTGAGGAGGAGGCACACTCTGACGTGTCCTCAGACGATGACATCTAAGGAGGACAACACCTAGATGGAGGGGTTGTCTCCATCCAAACTTATTATTTTTTCTATAATTTTAAGGATTGATGTTAAATACTTTGTACCGGATACAATGGTTTTAATCATGAATTATTATTTGGATTATTATATGTGTGTGATGCGATGTTTTTATTTCTTTTTTTTATTTCTTTTCTTTTCTACCTTTTATTACATGTATGGTGTGTTGCATATAAAACCGAGAGTTCATGTCTAACATTTTATGCTGTGGTTCTAGGAGATGTCTGGAAGAAACGCTGGTCGTGGTCGCGGTAACATCAACATGACCGCGGCAGAACTCCAATCCATGCTGAATGACCATGCGGCAGCAGCTCTAGCTGCGCATGTTCAGAATCAAGCCGGAGGTCCAGCCGGAGTCTGTACTTTCAAGAACTACCTGGACTGCAAGCCAAGTTCGTTTGATGGCACTGAGGGAGCCATAGGTTTCCTGCGTTGGGCCGAGAAGCCAGAGTCAGCTTTTGAGATGTGTAACTGTCCACCAGCCAGCAGAGTCAAGTTTCCTGCTGGAACACTGCAATATTCCGCCCTCACCTAGTGGAATTCTAATGTGCAGATTCTTGGTTTGGAATTGGCAAATGCTATGAATTGGGAGGAATTCAAGAACATGATACGAGAAGAGTATTGTCCTAGAGAGGAAATCTTGAAGTTGGAGTCGGAATTTTAGGCGTTAAAGATGGGGGGTTCTGAGATTGAAGCCTACACCACCCGTTACCACGAGCTGGCGGTGATGTGCCCGCGGATGGTAGATCCTCCAAGTAAGAGAATCGAGATGTATATTGATGGCTTGGTACCCCAGATTCAGGGTACGGTGACGTCATCTAAACCAACCACTATTCAGCAAGCGATTCGAATAGCCCACAAGCTGACGGATCAAGCAGTGGCACAAGGTGCGTTACCACCTAGAAGTTCCACCTCTAAAACCCGTGACAACTCAAGCACTGACAACAACAACAACAACTCTGGGAATGGAAAGAGGAAGTTTGACAACACCAGGTCCTCAAAATCGAACCCTCCACAGCAACAACACCACCGTAAACCCAAACTCACTCGGAACTTCAATAATAAGGGTTCCAACAACAACAACAGTGGCGGACAGGGTTCGAGTGGCTATGCTAGAAAGTACCCAAAGTGCAACAACTGCAACTATCATCATGCTAGACCATGCGACCATATCAAGTGTTTGCGATGCGGTTAATTGGGTCATCAGGCCAAGGACTGTAGGGGATACCTAGCGGGTAAGGGTGCTCCTAAACAGCCTGCAACAACGAAAGGGTGCTTTGAGTGTGGTCAGGAGGGTCACTTCAGGAAGGATTGTCCAATACTAAAGCAGAATGAGAGCAATGGAGGCAATAACAGTAACGGAAGCGGTAGTAAAGGTAGATCTTTTGTCATTAGATTGGGCGAGGCCCGCAGCAATCCGAATGTGGTTACCGGTAAGTTCCCTTTGAAAGACTGCTTTGCTTCTATTTTGTTTGACACTGGAGCTGATAGGAGTTTTGTGTCGAAAGCCTTTTGTAATCTCATAGACTTAACTCCAACCCCGTTAGATGCTAAGTTTCCTGTTGATTTAGCTGGCGGTAAGTCAATAGAAACAACTCACGTACTAGCGGGATGTAAGATGAAACTATCGGGTCATACTTTCGATATCGACCTCATACCCTTTACACTTGGTAGTTTCGATGTCGTTGTCGGCATGGACTGGATAAAATAGAGCTGAGATTATATGTCACGACAAGAGAGTTAATATCACTACCCCTTCCAACGAAATCATCTCGATACAGGGCGAGAAGAGCAGCATGACCACTAGCATCATCACCCTCATGAAGGCGTAGAAATATTTATGAAAGGGTCATCCGGCAAACTCAGCTCAGGTAATTGAGAAACCCACGGAAAAGAAGCGGATTGAAGATATACTGATTGTGCGAGATTTTCCCGAAGTCTTCCTGGAAGATTTTCCAGGACTCCCACCCATTCGACAAGTCGAGTTCCAAATCAACTTAGCCCCCGGTGCGGCATCTATAGCACGAGCCCCGTATCGGCTCGCACCGGCGGAGCTCCAGGAGTTGTCCACTCAATTACAAGACTTGTTGGATAAAGGTTTTATCCGACCTAGCTCATCACCATGGGGAGCCCCTGTCCTATTTGTCTGAAAGAAGGACGGGACTTTCCGCATGTGCATCGACTACCGGGAACTGAAAAAGGTAACAGTCAAGAACCGTTATCCCTTACCCCGAATTGATGATCTTTTCGACCAGCTTCAAGGATCGAGTTACTACTCGAAGATCGATCTATGATCTAGTTACCATCAATTAAGAGTGCGCGAAGAAGACATTTCAAAAACGGCATTCAGAACTCGGTACGGTCACTATGAGTTTTCAGTTTTGCCATTAGGCTTAACAAACGCACCAGCCGTATTCATGGACCTCATGAACAGAGTATGCAAGGCGTACCTCGACAAGTTTGTTATCGTTTTCATAAATGATTTCCTTATCAACTCCAAGAACAAGACCGAGAAGGTTAATGAAACTCGAGAAGGTTATAGCCTATGCCTCTCGACAGCTACGGATCCACGAGAAGAACTATACGACCCATGACTTGGAATTCGGAGCTGTGGTGTTTGCTCTTAAGATATGGAGACATTACTTCTACGGTACGAGATTCACCTTTTACACCGACCACAAGAGTCTCCAACATATCTACGGTCAAAAGGAGTTGTAAATGTGACAGCGTCATTGGGTCGAGCTACTTAAGGATTATGACTGCCATAAAGTACCACCCTGGTAAGGCCAATGTAGTGGCCGATGCTCTCAGCAGAAAAGAAACCAATAAGCATGGACGAGTGCGAGCATTACAACTCACGTTTCATGCAAGCATACCTGATCAGATTCGTGATGCTCAACTTGAAGCTTTGAAAGACGATAACCTACCATCAAAACTCATGCAGGGCATGGATAAGAAGCTTGAAACAAAATCAGACGGGGTCCGATATTTCAAAGACCGGATTTGGGTCCCTCGATACGGAGACTTGAGAAATCTGGTGATGGACGAGACACATAAATCCCGATATTCCATACACCCCGGCTTAGATAAAATGTACCATGACCTAAAGGCACTTCACTGGTGTCCAAACATGAAAGCCGACATTGCCATCTACGTGAGCAGATGTTTGACTTGTGCAAGAGTCAAGGTGGAATATCAGAAACCATCTGGTCTTTTACAACAACCGGAACTCCCAACGTGGAAATGGGAACACATGTCCATGGATTACCAAAAACACCTACGGGATGCGATACCATCTGGGTAATCGTTGACCGGTTGACGAAGTCTACGCATTTCTTAGAGATCAAGGAATCGGACAAAATGGAAAGACTGACTTGCATCTACATGAAAGAAGTAGTGTCTAGACACGGAGTGCCTGTCTTGATATGAGCACAGCATACCATCCTCAGACGGATGGGCAAAGTGAACGCACCATTCAGACCTTGGAAGACATGTTGCGTGCATATGTGTTGGATTTCGGAAAAAGTTGGGAACCTCACTTTCCCCTGGTAAAGTTTTCGTATAGTAACAACTACCACGCCAACATTAAAGCAGCGCCATTTGAAGCATTGTATGGACAAAAGTGTCGATCACCTCTTTGCTAGGCAGAAGTAGGTGATAGACAAATCACAGGTCCCGAACTAGTGCTCGAAACCTCATAGAAGATTGTCCAAATACGAAATCGCAAGGCAGCAGCACGGGATCGCCAAAAGAGTTACGCCGACAAGCGCCGAAAACCTCTGGAATTCCAAGTGGACGACAAGGTTTTGCTGAAATTCTCACCTTGGAAAGGTGTAGTTCGCTTTGGAAAGCGAAACAAACTCAACCCATGATACGTTGGCCCATACAGGATAACTGAACGTATTGGTCCAGTAGCGTACCGATTGGACTTACCAATGGAACTCAGTGGCGTACACACGTTTTCCATGTATCCAACTTGAAGAAATGCCTTTCTGACCAAACAAAAGCAGTTCATTTGGGCGAGTTGCAAGTTGATGAACAGTTACGCTTCATAGAAGAACCAGTCGAAGTCTTGGATTGGGAAACCAAAACACTCAAACACAGCAAGATTCCATTGTTAAAGTTCATTGGAACTCGAGACGTGGACCAGAGTTCACATGGGAACGCGAGGATCAAATGATGAAAAAGTATCCTCACCTTTTTGAAGGGTTGACCAAGCACTGAAAACCGCGAAAGCCGACAAACCGTCAGAAAACACCAGAGGTATGAGTTAAATTTCAGAAAGAAATTTCTTTCAACATGGGAATGATGTGACAAAATGAAAATTTTTGCCTTTTTCAGACACCCATCGCGACTTGACACAAATTTTCGGGACGAAAATTCTTTCAACATGGGAATGATGTGACACTCGTCAATTTCAAGTTAACTCCGTTAATCCGAACTCCGTTAATTCAAACTTAAGATCACAAGAACTCTAACACATATCTCATTACATTTAATTAGGGTTTAAATGAAGCATTACAATCATTACATAAGTAGTCTTTCGGAAATTCACTGAAACACACACAATTCGACTCAAACCGTTGGTGAACAAACAATAAATATCATAAAGTATTTGATAATTATGTGTTACGTTTATGTGCTACTTGGTGTTTACATACATAACGTTAATTCATGTGGAAAATAAACTAAGTTGTGCTAGAAATTGATAAACTAGAAGATTAGGGGGTTAAGTGTAACAAAATTAATTATATAATCAAGTTATTACCCAACCCTAACTCTCTCTCACCCCCTGGCGATCGATCTCTCCCTATCTCCCTCTCTTGGCAGCCGTAACCCACACACCACACACACATACAATTATTTTCAAGCTTGGTTGAAGGATTCAAGGTGCTAGATAGGTAATTAACAACTCCTCTAGATATTCTAATTATTTAATTATGATATTAAGAACCCTAGATATGTATGAAAGATGAAATTGAGATGCATGATTGGTGAGTTATGTATCTATAGGGTTGTATGCATGATTTCTAGTTCATAGGTTAATTGTATGTTGAGTTTTGGGACAGATTCTTGAATTCATGTTTAAATAACTGTAACTCGATGTTAATATTGTGTTTAGGAGTGATTGTTGACTCTATGATGTAGTAGGTCGAGTCTAGTTTCTAAAGAGGCTGTTTTGTAATTAGTATATATCGTAAACGAAAAGACCAAATGGGTTGGTTTCACTTCTGGAAGTTAATAAATTTAGTTAGGAATCTGACCTAGTTGGTCTTGAATTAGTTGAATTTGCCATGTAACGGGAATAACAAATAACATTATATTGCGCATGATAATGACTGCTGTGTGTTTACTGTGATGTATTGATCATTGTGGGAAAACCATATGTTATAAAAATATAATAAAAATATTCTTAGAAACCTAACTCACGTGTGCTTCTGTGATGATATTTGGTGATTTTATTGATATGTTATGATTTATTAAATAGAGTAATCTTGTCAAGTAAAAATCTGTCTAGGTAAATTAGCTGCTGAACTACTTGAATTAACATGAAAAGTGTATTGTTGATCGATGTTTGCTATGTTTTGACTTAATTGCCCTTGTGGGGGATAGTTGCTAGTAATGAATAATGGTAACACTTAACACTTAATACTTGTTCACACATGTAACTAATCACCAGCGTGGTTGTCGAGTCTTACTTATTTCACAAACGAAACACGAAACACATCTCATGCATAAGTCTTATGTGTCGAGTCTAGGGAATCACTCGTAGTTAAAATACTTATAAAATCTTGTTTTCTTTTTAGAGCACTAGTGAGGATTTTCTGTGACGCACACCTTTCTCGAATCCTTTTGTTATCTTCTCAAACAGTGAGTTTCACGGCCCCTTTTACTCTATTTAACGCTTTTATTAGGGGAGATAACATACTCCAACAATGTTGATTTTGTTACTTTATTATATATCACTTGTAAGAGAGAAGTGGCAAACAAACCAACTAAAGTCCTTCTGAACACTGAACCAGTTAATATTTGGATAATAGCGAGTGGGTGTAATATTGGCTAACACATTACCATGGTCGTGGTTGACATGGTGGCAAGGCAAACGTTAAATAGTCAGCTTCGGTGTCGAACACTTAGTAATGCATGCTTGATAGGTTAGCTACCTATTGATATATAATTGACTTAACATTATCTGGTAACGCTAAAATGCAACGCTTAATTTATGTAAACCTGTGAACTCACCAGCCTTTGTGTTGACACTTTTAGTATGTTTATCTCAAGTAGCCGAGGCGGGCGAGTTGTATAGGACTTGCATTCGCTGAACACCATTGTTTTAAAACTTCTTTTAAATTTTTATCTTGATAACTTGTGTTTTTAGTCGTCCTGTGTGGCGCAACTATTTGCTTTACAATTTTCGCTTCCGCATTTTACTTAAGACTTGATGTCTTGGTGGTTTGAAAACTTTATTTATGGTGTTTGATTATAACTAATGATTCTAATCCTGTTAGGTCACACACTCTGACGGTAAAACTCCGTTAGTGGATTTTGAGGGTGTGACATTCTTGACACTTTTTCTTTTTAGGACACTTTGCTTGTAGGATTTTCACTGATTTTTTTTCCTTTAGATCCACCACAAAGGTCAAAAGATCTATGTTCTCTTCTCATTTGCTTGTGGTGTTTCTTCATCTTTGGAGTATTTTTTGGTAACAAATGGATCTTGTTCTTTGAACCTTACTTACTCTTGTATTTTCCTTTTAACTACCACAGCTTGAGCATTCATCACTTGATTCACTCATATAATCTTCACTTGACACATTACTCTCTTGATCTTTCACTGACACTTGAATTCCAACAGATTTGTCAACCAACTTCTCTTTTGTTTCAACAAATTTCATCACAAATTCTCCTTCCTCGTTAATACCCACCATTTTAGAATTTTCCACAAATTTTTTTTATCTGCAAACACTTTCTTGAATAGTTGTCATTAAAGGGTGGTGGAACAATCTTATACTTATCATATTCTTTGATTTTCTTCAATTTTCCACAGATGTTACTAGTGGACATTAGATTTTTTAGAAACTCAACTTCAACTTGAAGTTGGGTGTTCTTCAACTTTTAATCAAGGTACATCTTCTTTAACCCTTTAATCTCCGTAGTGTATCTGGACTATGTTTCATAACCGCCCATGCAATCTTGTTCTAAATTTTGATTTGATTTCATATGTTATTTCACTCATCTCATACACATTGATTATACTATGTTTCTTGAAACATTCAGTTATCATCTCACCAACCTCCTTTCTCAAAATATCATTCATTTCAAGTAATTCAGAAGTTGTAAGATTTGAATGTACGTGTGATAAAGAAAATTCGGCTTGATCTCCAATCTTTTCCATAAATGCAACATTTTCTTTCTCAATGTCTTTAGCATGGTTACTCCAGTCAAACACTCCATCTTGTGGTTGTTGAGCTACAACAACATTCCCTTGGTTTCTATGTTGAGTGGCATGTTTCCTGTTTTGATTGGTAGGGGTTATGGAAGGATTTGTTGGTTTCTTTGAAAATGTTGTTGTTGAGGGACAATTTGTTGTTGATTCTGTTGCTGGAAGTTTTTGTTCTTGAATTGTCTATCTTGATCTCGGTTTTGATTTTGATATTGGAATTGGTTTCTCTATTGATTGTTGTTTTGTAATTGCCTTGGTTAGTTACACTCTCTTGCAAAATGACCTAGTTGTTGACAGTTGTAGCATATTGCTTTGAACTTGTCAAAGCCAATCTTGTCACTTGGTCCAGAAAATGTTGACCTTCCTGTTCTATGGTATAACCTCTTACTTTTCACAGCCAACATGGCAGCTTGCCATTTGAGATCCATATCTTCCAAATCATCAGCATTAATTTGTTCTAAGTCTTCTTGCACCACATTTGTATGTATCAAATTCTTGGCCACAAACGCATTGTATGACTCAGTGAACATCGAGAGCAGTTCTTGATAATCATTCCCTTGAGTTGTGTTTACTAGAATATAAGGAGCATTTCCACTTTTTATTGAAGAGGTATCACCATCATCCAACATATGGACATTGAACCTTTGCTGTCCATTTCTGGCTTCCATATTGGCTTGCCACAAACACTCTTGGAGTCTCATAATTAAATTCACTTGGCTCTTCAATGATGGGAACTTGCTGTTCATTCTTTGTTGACAAGTTTTCCATTTATTCAATTAGAGCATTTGCAACTTGAAAGCTTGGTTTTTCTTCTTTGATCATGTGATTTTCAATCATTTCATGCCCAATTGCTTGCAGAAAACAGATAACATCATCTAGCTTGATGTTTGGGAAGTTTGCCTCTCTTTAATGAATTTGCTAGTTGTGTAACATTCACCGGATAAGGATGAGAGCAACTTCTTGTGCAGGTCAAAATCCGTGATTTCAATGTCTGTGGTTCTTATTTCGTTGACTATTGCAACAAACCTTTGCAACACAGATTTCAACCTCTCTCCTTCTTTAAACTTGAACCTATCAAGTTGTTGCTTCAATCTGTCTTTTTTAATATCTCTCAGCTCAGTATTTCCTTCAAGCATTTCAACTATGGCATCAACCATGGCCTTTTCAGTAGATTCATTATTCACACTTGTCAAGATTTCCCGTGACATACCTAGCTTCAACATGGACCGTGCGTTATCATCCTTTTTCCTCATTTGTCTCTCCAATGTTTGGTTGTTGCTTGCACCATCAGTTCAACATATGGACCATTCTTGATGGAGTTCCACATGTCAGTTCAACATATGGACCATTCTTGATGTAGTTTTCCTGTCCTAGCAACTTTAGAATCTTGTTAGTAGATACCTCTTGGTCATCCATTTGTCTAGAAACGTTTTTGGTTTTTTTTTGGAAAATTTTTAGAAATGAAAATTACTTAAAACATAACAAATTTGGAAAAACGGAAAGATTTGAGAATAAAATCTTTAGATCTAATGAAAATAGATGGATAATACCAAGATCTAGACTTAAATAAACAATTAAAAAGGTAGATCTAAGAATAGAACACTTTTAAACCTTAACATATTGTAGATCTGAAAAATGAAAAACAGAGCTGTTTACGTCACTGACCAATGAAACAGTGCTCAGCTGACGTCATCATCTGCTTTTTCAAGCTCAGCAAATAATCAGCAACAACTTCACAATCATAATAGGATCTTCACAAAAGCAAAACTGAAGCTCTGATACCACTTATCAGGATCGATCTATCATTAATCAATCTCGTAACCAACAACTTAATGTTTACAAGACGGTTACGAAGGATGCTAGTGTGAAGACCCGATGAACATCAAAGGCATTCAAAGTGTTTCTAAATGAGCACAAATATAACAAACACACACAAGTCAATCAAAAGATTTCCATTAATATTATCTAAGAATACAACGAAGATCTATTAAGGTTTCTAGGTGGAATGTCAGGTATGAGGCTAATTTCCGTACGACATATTCTGTTTGCTAAAAAGGTTTTCCAGCCGTCAAATCACTCTATATTCGCTCAGGTCCTCTATCATAAATGTGACCTACAGTTTCCTTAAATAGGCACACTTGACACTTTCTAGAAACCTTAATGATTGTTGCAAAACATATTCAAACGTATTGAAATTATTACAAGTGTAAAAGGTCTTCGAGTAGGCTTTCATCTTAGTCTAGCAAACCTTGTAACCATAAGTGTGCTTGGAACAGTTCTCCGAGCAAGATTTACTTTGAATATTTTCCTTAGAAAATATTCTTCTAGCAGACTTCAATCTTAATGATAATATCAAAATTTGCTCGATAAAAATCCTACAAGCAAACTTGTTCTTCTTGGTCTCTTCAACCTTTTGTCTTTAACTTATTTAAACAAACTAAGTATGCTGGTGACACTGTAGCTTGCTCGAGGTTGAACCTTGCTCGTGGAATTCCTTAGATCATAAATTCCTTCAAGTGTGCTTGAGATCACTGTTTATTGGCCCTTTCTCGGCCCACCAAATTACTTGGTTTAAGCTTGGTTAAGTCAAGGGTTTGCTCTGAAACAAACCTAGATCGATTGAAGAACAACCTTGATTGATGAAATGTAGTTTGCTCGAACTAACACTTAGAAGAATTCCAGAAGATAACCTTGCTCGTAAGTAAGATACCTTGCTTGAATAAGTTCTAGGCTTGCTCGAAGTGCCAAGTTTTCTTGAATTCCATACTTAGCCATTTCTTTGAGGAGGTTGAGAAGATTGTTCGGAAATCTCTTAAAAAATTCACCCAAATCTTTATCCCAACATACAATTCATCCAAATTGTTCGGAAATCTCTTAAAAAATTCGTTTTTACTAAATTCATTCAAAACTACGATAATTGACCACTTTTAACATTTTGATATACCAGTCAATTTTTTAAGCATAACGTTGTCAGTTTTATCAAAACTTATACTTATTAAATCTTTAAATTAATATAAATTTTTATTTAAATATACTTAAGTTATGAGAATTTTTACACTTACAAATTAAAACATGTAGAATGATTAAACTTACTTATCTATTTAAAAAAACTCATTTTAAATGTTATTTTTTACCGATAAATCCTCTCTTTATACCAAAAGGTACCCGAAAAATCTAATTATTATTCTGAGTGGTCAAAATAACTTCATATAATCCTTGTAAAATTATTAGATTTTAACACTTTAGCTAAAATACCCTTTTGATCATAAATCGATTGTTAAAACTCGATTAAATAAGAATCCACAAACCATAAATAGGGTTCTCCAATGGACCCCAAATTTCATGTGTTTTCTTACAATTAAATTCCTGAGTTCTCTAAACAATTTCATAATTTTGCAAGCTGTTTTGCTCTATTTCGCAATAAATTATCAATCAACGGTAATAAAATCGCCAAATATTCTCCGTTTATCAAAATATTACCAAGTTTGGACAAGAACTCAAATCATTCATATCATCCCTGACTTCCATGTAATTTTCATAGGCTAATAATAAGCATATCATGATCGAAGCAAAAACAGCCCCTAAGCAAGTTTTGAGGGTAATGCCTTTGTATTTTTAGTCGGTTAAGCCCTCTTTTCGAGTTTCCAGGTTTGTGCTTAGATATATAGTGTATCTACATATCATGTAACACAAAACCAAGCATATAACATCAATCATCCAGTTTTGTAACATAGGGTTTCGATTAGGGTTATAAATCAAGTTTTTAACCCGTAAAAACGCGATATAAATCTCTTAATCCGTGTTTTTGGCTAAAATAGTATTTGATTCTGACTTTTAACCATGTTTTGAATTAAAGTAAGTTGCTGACCATTTTGAAGGTTTTTACGTGGTTAAACATGGTTTTTACTAATCAAAACATAATCCTTAGGATAAATACTTGACTAAACAAGCTTAAAAACTCATCAAAGTTGATGATTACCTTCGGGTTTTTAGTTGGAAAATAGAGAAGATCAGCTGGTCTAGAGTTGGCTTGAGATTTTTATGTAAAAAAAATAAAGTTTGCTAGCTTAAAAGTGAAATTATCTTCGGGGTTGCGGCCGCCACAAAGGGGGGCCTGGAGCCCCTCTTTTTCGTATTTTACTTCCTTCTATGTGGCACACATGAAATCTCCAGTCCAAATTTAGTTTGGGTTCGGTTTTTGATGAGAAAAATAGTTCGGGCGTGAAAAACAGCGCAAAAATGAGTGTTTTTCTGCTATTATTTGTAAATTAAGAAAAACAAATTAACTCGTTGTAAAAATCCAAAACTTTCACGAGTTTCTTAAAATATCTCAAATAAGTGTTTTATAAGTCTTTTTCGGCTTAACGGATGATACAATGCTTTTATTGGTACTAACGTTTGGGTTTAAGATCACGACATATTGTTAAATGAATATCTTTTCGTCTAAGCGGTTTTGCAAATACTGGGCTATAATATCAATATGTTAGTTATTATAATACATATACCTCTTGTATATGGCCTTGATATATATATATCAGGGTCATAATCAATATCGTTCAGTTAATCGTTTACTTGTTACGAAATAACCGGTTAACTGTTTACTCGCTACGTAATAAATAAGGTATACCTCAGTTTATCACGAATGACACACCGAAGGAACCAAACTCTTGAGGATATTTTAAGTCTTATGTACTCGATTTTGGTGGTAACTGGGATTCTCATCTTCCGTTGTCTAAGTTTTCGTATAATTACAGTTATCATTCGAGCATCAAAATGGCTCAACTTAAGGCACTTTACGGTTACAAATGTCGCTCCCCTATATGTCGGAATGAGATCTATTGCACCCTCAAATTTTAAGTAACGGATTTTTACCGTGAGGCGTGTGGCATACCATGATCAAGCCACTTGTCATGCTAGAAAACAATTTAGTAATATAAAAATACCATTTAATATTACTCATTAATATGAAAAAATACAGTTATAGTGTAAGTTGCGTTTAAAGAAACGTAAATGTAAACAATTTAAAAAAAAAGTATTACGCGCTCAAACATGCACCACCCATCCAAGTGTAAAACAATGTCAAATAGGTATCCATGTTGTAACATCCCAGCTACCGCCGCACCATAATATTGTCCGCTTTGACCGGGACGTACCACCATCGCCTCACGAATTTGCTTTTGGTTGCCTAGGTAGAATCTTCCCATAAGGTCACCCATCCAAATACTACTTCCACCTGAGCATGCTTAACTGTGGAGTTCTCCTCTCATCCACTACCATTAAGCGCCCAAAACGCGTTATGATGGGGAAGGTATCCACCTCCTTATAAAGAAGGCTTGGTTCTCCTCCCCAACCAATGTGGGATGTCACAATCCACCCACCTTAGAGGTCCAACGTTCTCGCGGGACCTGGAACCACCGGTTCGGCCATGGCTCTGATACCACTTGTAACATTCGGTCCCACACATCACCAGTATTGTCCGCTTTGCCCACAAAGAGATCACGATTATGTTTTTGGTTGCTCAGCTGAAAGTAGTAGCAGGATGGATGACCTCCTTGGAAGTATTCACCTGGACAACCAAAAACAAATCCGTGAGCTCTTCGTGGGCTAATCGGACAATATTGGTGATGTGAGGGGCCGAATATTACACATGCTATAATGAAATCCAAAAAAATGCATGCATGTGCTCCTTAGAATACCTGTTAACCTGGGCAAGCTTAAATACTCAAGGGTCAACATGAGGTTAATAAGTTGAAATGTTATAAAAAAAAGTACGGTATGTAGATTCAACACATTTCAAATATGTTAGGGTAGTTAACCCATTTACAAGCTACTAGACGGTTGAACCGAAGTTGATTGTTGTGTATGTTGTTGCCTTCTTACCAGGTCTATCACAAATGCCAGCGTAAGTGTTAGGTGAATAAAACCCCCTTCGACTCCCAGTATTGCTAGCGCGACTAGCCTGGGTGGGGTTTATCAAACCAAGTAGTGCTACTCAATATTATCCTGTGATCCCATCCTATCGATTCAAAGTGTGTAAGCAATTTTGGTGATATAGATGTTTGGACTCTAGATCACAATCTAAGCTAATGATCACAATTCACAACTAATGAAATAGAGTTGGCCTACTTCTTTGTAAGAATTACTATCACTTTAATTTATATTATATTTGAACTATAATTCAATTAGTATTTAATAGAAACAAATTACGTAGCGGAAATCATAAAGCTAATTAAGAGGTTTCACATGGAAGAAAAACTTTGTATTAATCATAATCAAAAGATTACAATCTCTTGCTCCCCATCCACATTAGCTCATCATCCATTCATTGATGTTCTGGTACATTGTATACTGATTAGGTGAATGTTGTGATGTGTGAAATGTGTTATTGAAGAAAAGACTCCCTTCTTTATTATATAAATGTGTTAAACAACTTCTGAGGTAAAGGTGAAAGCGACATCTAAAAAACGGTTGCAAACTACGGATGAACTAATTACAAACAGCTGTCTGTAATAGAATCCTATGCTAACTACTGATCAGTTAAAGATTCTTCAATTCTTTCATATCAGCAGTTTGCAAGGTCAAATGTTTGGAGCAGCAGTTAATCAACACTTTTTAATGGAGAACAATTGGTGTTTAAATCACCAGTTGTTTGGTTTTTGGCTATTAGTTCTTTGAAAGGTTCAAGAAACTGCCCCTAAATTGATGATGCCAAAACCATTTATTCTTTTACTCCATTGTTTTATCTTGATAGTCTTCTCAGGGCTGAGTCTTTAATGAATTTTATCAACTCGGTACCCAAACTATTGTCCTCTTCCAACTGCAATGGAAGGTCTATCAAGCTTCTAAAAAACCTTTCTTCCAATATAGGTACATCCTAAAGATCTACCCTTTGTGAAGAACCAGTATCAAACTCTAAAGTTACATATGAGCTATTTTTAAGTTTACTGCATTTAATAACTTTTGTAGGTTCCCTTGACGGATCACACGAGATATCTCGGTCTACTCAGGTGCGGAATCCCTGCGTAGATCGTTACGAGCGTAGAAAGCAAATCAAACAAACACACACGAATAAACCAAAACACGTTATATATTAATAACTGAACTCACGTGATATGAATCACTGATACAGACTCTCGTCCTCACGTACAATGAACTCAAACCAGCTTAGATCAACTCGATTCACTCACTTTTGTCATAAGGCATGATTCTGCCGTGGCCATTTCAGTTGATCTCATATCCATAATATATGTATTTCTTTCACGTGGAGCCTTCATCACAATCCACTCCTCTGGTATCTGAAAACCAGGTTTCAACACAATCGCCTCATTCTTTGTAAAATGAACGGTGTACTCCTAATCACAAATCTGCGACACACTCAGCAGATTGTGCTTCAATTCTTCTACAAAGTTAACCTTCTCCAAATTCATCTTTCCGTTTGACACCGTTCCCATTCCAGTAATCTTGCCACCACTTTCACCGGCAAAGCTCACTCTCCCTCCTTGAACATGTTTCAAATCGTGTAACAAGTATTTGTTACCCGTCATGTGCCGGGAACAGCCGCTATCTACAACCCAAAGATTGTTGGCAGCCCTGTTCAACTGTTCCTGCACAATAAAGCAAAAGATTAGAATTTAGGGACCCAAGACCAATTGGTCTTGGATCTATACATCCCAAACTTTGGCTTTCCAAAGTTAGTATCTCGAAAATTCCTGTAAGTCCTATTAGGAAACCTCCTTGAAGATTGATTGTGAGGCCTACCAAACCTTTGTGAATTGAAAGAATTATAACTTGTGGTTTGGTTATTAGCAGTGTAAAACTGAGATTTGTTTCTATGAAAACCTGAATTAGTCACATTTTTGAATTTTAAGTGGTTTTCATTTTTAGCAGCATGATAATTACTATTAGGTTTATTCTCAGCTTTAGTAGGCCTTACACCTCTGAATCGCTGCTTCAGAGGGCAATTTGCAACAAGATGTCCTAATTGATTACATCTAAAACAACACCTATGCTCAACTTTTTTATCAACCGGTGTTTTAGATGTCGAGGCTTTAATACCGCCCGTTCGTCTCACATATGGTGGGACGTACGGGTTTAGTGGAGTACTCTTTTTATTCGTCTTATCTTTCTCTCCACCATTGGGTAATATCACCTCCTCTTTTGCCTTACCAGACTCGGATGACTTATCCGAATCTGATGAGACTGGACTTTGATCAGAAATTTCAACACTTGAATCAGGCGAACTTGTTTCGCCTCTACTAACATTTGGTTCTTTAACAGTTACTTTAATTGGCACTGTCTGAGCAACCTCAAAGTCAACAGATTTCTGAACACTAGGGTTAAAAGTGTAATTGTGATTGTACGGTGGTGGAACCTCATGATAACCGATTCCTCCCCTCTTGACAGAGGAACCTTGATCACTAACAAGGTGATCAAGAATAGCAGAGGAATTTCGGAACTGCTCCAGTTTTCGATTCAGTTCCACCACTTTCACCTGGTGGTCAGCAATCTGTTTTTCTCTCTCTGCAATTAGTTTGGTTTTTTCTTCCAAAACTTCATAGCTTAAATCAATCACTTCAATTTTTTCAGCAAGTTTTGTTTTTAAACTTTTAACATCTTTTTCACAAGCTTTTATTTTGACTTTATAGCTATTTTCTCTTGCTTTTATAAAATGATGATCTTCTTTTAAGGTTTTAAATTCAGCATCCAACCTAACATACTGATCGGTTATAGTTGCTAGTTGCTCAGACAAGTTCTCACATTTAGAGCATGTAAGTTTAGAACATACCTCGGAGAGCTGGTCATTAACGTCTGCCATAAGAGCTTTTTCCTCTCCGGTAACCTTCTCACTTTCTTCAGTTTCTACCTTTGCCAAATTTGCCTGCTCAAAAGTTTCTTTAGAAAGCAGGTTCCAGTTGTATTCACCATCTTCTCTGGACATCATCGCACTATAATCTTTAGAACCTCCACTTTGCTGTGTAGACCTGCCTTGACTTCGTTCTACACGCTCATTTCTGCATTCCTTTGCAAAGTGACCGTTTTGTTGACAATTGTAGCATCTCACCTTTGCCTTGTCAAACCCTGGCTTTCCACCGACAAACTTTCTTCCTGTCTTTCTCATAAACCTTTTTACTCTTCTCACGATCATGGCCATTTGCCATTGTAAATCCATTTCTTCCATATCGTCAGCATCAATCTGATCGTAATCTTCATCCAACATAGCTGGATCAACAATCTTCCCTTGAATGTAGTTCTCATAGGAAGCAATGAAAGAAGCATAGAGACCAAACTGCTCTTCAGCAGACTTGACACTCATAGGCATCTTGGAGTAGTTGTTGCTGGGAGAACTTGGAGAGCAACTACTCTTGCTTACCTGGGGTTGAGAACCACTCGATCCACCTGCTACATAGCAAACATCACCATTTGTGTTGACTGACACGTGACCCTCATGTGATGAGTTTGCGCCCGACTCTCCCTTCGAGTAGTAGGCAGCAGATTCAGTCTTCGATCCTGAGCTAGTGTTGACTTTAGCTCCATACATACCTGGATCTTGAACCTGATCCATAGGTGTCTCTTTTCTGACCATGTTAAGCTCAAAGGTTCTGAGCTTGTTGACTGCCGTTTCAAGATCATATGTGGGAAAGTCCTTGTCTTCCCTCATCAGCACAGTGTACATCTCCCATTTTGGTGGGAGAGCATCTAGAAGCTTCTCAACTATTTCTTCTTCTCGGTAGGAAATTGAATAGTTGCTCAATTCAGTCATCAGATGGTAATATCGAGTGATAATATCATCTAAGGATTCATTCTTCAAATACTTGAAGACTGAGAACTGGGTTTTGAGCAATTTTATCTTTGAAGCACGGATTCCTACATTCCCTTCAAATCTGTTCTCAAGAGCTTTCCAAAGCTCTCTTGCTGACGTATACTTTCTAAACGTATGAAGGATCTCTTGAGGAAGAGCCATAGTAATAGCAGCATGAGCCTTGCTCTCGGCCTCATACATCTTTTTCTCTTCTTCTTCCATTTTACTATACTTTTTAATTTGATCACGACCTTCATACTCCATAACTGGTGGAATATAACCATCCTGGATGCATACCCACATCTTCGCATCCTGGTATTTGACGTATTGTATGAACCGATCCTTCCATGCAACGAAATCGGTTCCCTTCCGCAATCTTGGGGCCTTGGTAGCTGACCCTGCTTCAACTTCCATCTTCACTAACTCAGAGATGTTGATCGACGACATCTTTCCCGACAAGTTAGAAACGTGAAAAATTAAGAATTTTTTTTTTTTAAAGTACTGTAGGCGAAGTTACGGATAACTTCGCTTGAAGTAGGCGAAGTTGTAGAGAACTTCGCTGAAGAACTTCGCTGATAACACTGCTGATTAACTTCGCTGATTCTTAACTTCGCTTGAGGTAAGCGAACTTAAGAGGTAGGCGAAGTTGTAGAGAACTTCGCTTGAGTTAGGCGAACTTGAGAAGGTAGGCGAAGTTGTGGATAACTTCGCTTAACCTTATATCTTCGCCGAAACCCTACGCACAGTGACGGCAACTTCGCCTGATGAACACGGAAGATTTGCAGATCTGTAAATCGGATTTTAACGAGGTTTTTGACGGTGTAAAGGCTTGAACACGATGGTAGGAGGTAAGAATGATCAAAAACACAGAAAACACGTCCCGCGAATAGTCGAAACGGGACGATTTCTACACCCGCGTGAATATCCCGAACCACACAATCGAGCAAATGCTCTGATACCAATTGTAGGTTCCCTTGACGGATCACACGAGATATCTCGGTCTACTCAGGTGCGGAATCCCTGCATAGATCGTTACGAGCGTAGAAAGCAAATCAAACAAACACACACGAATAAACCGAAACACGTTATATATTAATAACTGAACTAACGTGATATGAATCACTGATACAGACTCACGTTACAATGAACTCAACATCTCTGAGTTAGTGAAGATGGAAGTTGAAGCAGGGTCAGCTACCAAGGCCCCAAGATTGCTGAAGGGAACCGATTTCGTTGCATGGAAGAATCGGTTCATACAATACGTCAAATACCAGGATGCGAAGATGTGGGTATGCATCCAGGATGGTTATATTCCACCAGTTATGGAGTATGAAGGTCGTGATCAAATTAAAAAGTATAGTAAAATGGAAGAAGAAGAGAAAAAGATGTATGAGGCCGAGAGCAAGGCTCATGCTGCTATTACTATGGCTCTTCCTCAAGAGATCCTTCATACGTTCAGAAAGTATACGTCAGCAAGAGAGCTTTGGGAAGCTCTTGAGAACAGATTTGAAGGGAATGTAGGAATCCATGCTTCAAAGATAAAATTGCTCAAAACCCAGTTCTCAGTCTTCAAGTATTTGAAGAATGAATCCTTAGATGATATTATCACTCGATATTACCATCTGATGACTGAATTGAGCAACTATTCAATTTCCTACCGAAATAGTTGAGAAGCTTCTAGATGCTCTCCCACCAAAATGGGAGATGTACACTGTGCTGATGAGGGAAGACAAGGACTTTCCCACATATGATCTTGAAACGGCAGTCAACAAGCTCAGAACCTTTGAGCTTAACATGGTCTGAAAAGAGACACCTATGGATCAAGTTCAAGATCCAGGTATGTATGGAGCTAAAGTCAACACTAGCTCAGGATCGAAGACTGAATCTGCTGCCTACTACTCGAAGGGAGAGTCGGGCGCAAACTCATCACATGAGGGTCACGTGTCAGTCAACACAAATGGTGATGTTTGCTATGTAGCAGGTGGATCGAGTGGTTCTCAACCCCAGGTAAGCAAGAGTAGTTGCTCTCCAAGTTCTCCCAGCAACAACTACTCCAAGATGCCTATGAGTGTCAAGTCTGCTGAAGAGCAGTTTGGTCTCTATGCTTCTTTCATTGCTTCCTATGAGAACTACATTCAAGGGAAGATTGTTGATCCAGCTATGTTGGATGAAGATTACGATCAGATTGATGCTGACGATATGGAAGAAATGGATTTACAATGGCAAATGGCCATGATCGTGAGAAGAGTAAAAAGGTTTATGAGAAAGACAGGAAGAAAGTTTGTCGGTGGAAAGCCAGGGTTTGACAAGGCAAAGGTGAGATGCTACAATTGTCAACAAAACGGTCACTTTGCAAAGGAATGCAGAAATGAGCGTGTAGAACGAAGTCAGGGCAGGTCTACACAACAAAGTGGAGGTTCTAAAGATTATAGTACGATGATGTCCAGAGAAGATGGTGAATACAACTGGAACCTGCTTTCTAAAGAAACTTTTGAGCAGGCAAATTTGGCAAAGGTAGAAACTGAAGAAAGTGAGAAGGTTACCGGAGAGGAAAAAGCTCTTATGGCAGACGTTAATGACCAGCTCTCCGAGGTATGTTCTAAACTTACATGCTCTAAATGTGAAAACTTGTCTGAGCAATTAGCAACTATAACCGATCAGTATGTTAGGTTGGATGCTGAATTTAAAACCTTAAAAGAAGATCATCATTTTACAAAAGCAAGAGAAAATAGCTATAAAGTCAAAATAAAAGCTTGTGAAAAAGATGTTAAAAGTTTAAAAACAAAACTTGCTGAAAAAATTGAAGTGATTGATTTAAGTTATGAAGTTTTGGAAGAAAAAACCAAACTAATTGCAGAGAGAGAAAAACAGATTGCTGACCACCAGGTGAAAGTGGTGGAACTGAATCGAAAACTGGAGCAGTTCCGAAATTCCTCTGCTATTCTTGATCACCTTGTTAGTGATCAAGGTTCCTCTGTCAAGAGGGGAGGAATCGGTTATCATGAGGTTCCACCACCGTACAATCACAATTACACTTTTAACCCTAGTGTTCAGAAATCTGTTGACTTTGAGGTTGCTCAGACAGTGCCAATTAAAGTAACTGTTAAAGAACCAAATGTTAGTAGAGGCGAAACAAGTTCGCCTGTTTCAAGTGTTGAAATTTCTGATCAAAGTCCAGTCTCATCAGATTCGGATAAGTCATCCGAGTCTGGTAAGGCAAAAGAGGAGGTGATATTACCCAATGGTGGAGAGAAAGATAAGACGAATAAAAAGAGTACTCCACTAAACCCGTACGTCCCACCATATGTGAGACGAACGGGCGGTATTAAAGCCTCGACATCTAAAACACCGGTTGATAAAAAAGTTGAGCATAGGTGTTGTTTTAGATGTAATCAATTAGGACATCTTGTTGCAAATTGCCCTCTGAAGCAGCGATTCAGAGGTGTAAGGCCTACTAAAGCTGAGAATAAACCTAATAGTAATTATCATGCTGCTAAAAATGAAAACCACTTAAAATTCAAAAATGTGACTAATTCAGGTTTTCATAGAAACAAATCTCAGTTTTACACTGCTAATAACCAAACCACAAGTTATAATTCTTTCAATTCACAAAGGTTTGGTAGGCCTCACAATCAATCTTCAAGGAGGTCTCCTAATAGGACTTACAGAAATTTTCGAGATACTAACTTTGGAAAGCCAAAGTTTGGGATGTATAGATCCAAGACCAATTGGTCTTGGGTCCCTAAATTCTAATCTTTTGCTTTATTGTGCAGGAACAGTTGAACAGGGCTGCCAACAATCTTTGGGTTGTAGATAGCGGCTGTTCCCGGCACATGACGGGTAACAAATACTTGTTACACGATTTGAAACCTGTTCAAGGAGGGAGAGTGAGCTTTGCCGGTGAAAGTGGTGGCAAGATTACTGGAATGGGAACGGTGTCAAACGGAAAGATGACTTTGGAGAAGGTTAACTTTGTAGAAGAATTGAAGCACAATCTGCTGAGTGTGTCGCAGATCTGTGATAAGGAGTACACCGTTCATTTTACAAAGAATGAGGCGATTGTGTTGAAACCTGGTTTTCAGATACCAGAGGAGTGGATTGTGATGAAGGCTCCACGTGAAAGAAATACATATATTATGGATATGAGATCAACTGAAATGGCCACGGCAGAATCATGCCTTATGACAAAAGCGAGTGAATCAGAGTCCGAATTGTGGCATAGGAGAATGGGACACATTCATCTTCGGAAGATGAACCACATTGTCAGGAATGGACTTATGCTGGGCGTTCCCTTGAAGAATTTCAATTTTGAAGATAAATGTATAGCGTGCAAGAAGGGAAAGCAGCACAAGAAATCCCATCTCACCAAGAAAGTCAATTCAATTGCCAGTACTCTGGAGTTGCTTCACATGGATCTCTTCGGTCCCGTGTATGCAAAAAGTCTAGGAGGAACTTCTTATTGCTTGGTGATCACTGATGACTACTCACGATATTCGTGGGTGTATTTCCTGAAATCAAAAGACGAAACGGCTCAGATGGTGAAGAATTTGATTACCAAAGTTGAGAACGTTATGGATAAAAGGGTTAAGTTCATCAGGAGTGACAATGGAACGGAGTTCAAGAATTTTAAGATGGAGATCTTCTGCCTTCAGAGAGGGATTGAACACCAATACAGCGCTCCGTATACACCGCAACAGAATGGAGTGGCTGAAAGGAAGAATAGAACATTAATTGAAGGAGCCAGAACTATGCTGGCTGATTCGTAGCTTCCTGTGGTGTTTTGGGCTGAAGCTGTTGCCACAGCCTGTTATGTTCTGAATAGAGTCTTAACTGTTAAAAGACTTGGTAAAACGTGTTATGAGCTTATGCATGGGAGAAAGCCCAACTTGAGTGGTCTTGAACCATTCGGGTCCCCTTGTTCGATTTTGAAGACAAATTCTAAATTTGGTGAAGTAGCCGATGAAGGAATCTTAGTCGGTTATGTTGTTGGGACTCCCAACAGACGTGTCTTCAATACATCGACCAGCAAGGTTGAGGTGGTGTGTAACACCGATATCACAAGTTACCAACCGCCAAAACCGAGCAACGGACCTGCTGAGTTTTTCGACTATGTTAAACTTTTTAAGTCTTTTAACATACCGTATTTGGATATTGCTGAAGAAGAAGAGAGAGTTGCTACGAAGATGATCCTTGATGAGGAAGAAAACCTATTACAAAGACAGCTGATCGATAAATGTCAACCTTCCTCATCAAATGCTGTCGATACCCCTGCTACCTCGACTGAAGAAGAATTTTTCAATCCATTTCACTCTCAGCATGAAACAACCATTGACGAGCTCTCTTCTAACTTGGAAGACAATTTGCATGTCGGTTCTGTTCCGACCACGAGAATTCATAAAGATCACCCTTTGGAGAATGTGATTGGTGATGTGTCCTCCGGTGTACAAACAAGACGTAGCTTGAATGAGCACACCTGTGTTTACACAAGCATCAAGGAGACAGGGATAATCAACGAATGCTTGTACACCTGCTTTATCAGCTAGATTGAACCGAAGAATTATCAAATGGCTCTCAAGGACAGCTCGTGGGTCGAAGCTATGCAAGAAGAGTTGGCTCAATTCAAGAAAATGGAAGTTTGGACTTTGGTTGAAAAACCGAAGCATGTGCATGCGATAGGCACAAAATGGGTGTTTAAGTGCAAGAGAGATGAGAAAGGGATTATCATAAGAAACAAGGCGAGGCTAGTCGTTAAAGGTTTTAATCAACAAGAGGGGATTGATTATAATGAAGTGTTCGCTCCTGTCGCAAGGTTGGAAGCCATTAGATTGTTTTTGGCGTTCGCTGCTTATAAAAAGATGAAGGTATTTCAGTTGGATGTGAAGAGTGCGTTTCTGAATGGGAAAGTTGATGAGGTAGTGTATGTTGAGCAACCTCCGGGTTTTCCTGACCCAGACTTTCCTGATCACGTGTACAAGTTAAGCAAGGCATTGTATGGACTTCATCAGGCACCTCGTGCCTGGTATTCAACTTTATCAGATTACTTGCTTGAAAATGGGTTTGAAAGAGGGAAGATAGATAGCACGTTGTTCTTCAAGAGAGATGGAAGCGACTTCCTGCTATTGCAAGTCTATGTGGATGACATCATCTTTGCTGCATCAAGAGTCTCCATGTGTCAAGATTTTGAGGCCGTCATGAAAAAGAGGTTTGAAATGAGTGCTATGGGTGAACTAACTTTCTTTTTAGGATTGCATGTTGATCAGAAAAAGGATGGGATGTTCATTCATCAGACCAAGTATGTCCATGATGTGCTCAAACGCTTCAAGATGGAGGACAACACTCCATTCGACACTCCAATCTGCGTCAATCACAAATTGGGTGCTGAGTCAGACGGTGATGCAGATGTGGACCCAACTCAGTATCGGGCTATTATAGGTTCTTTAATGTACTTAACTGCTTCTAGGCCTGATATAATGTTTGCTGTTTGTCTTTGTGCTCGTTTTCAGGCAAACCCAAAGGAATCTCACATGAAGGGTGTGAAGAGGATCTTGCGGTATCTCAAGGGCAAACCGAAGCTGGGGTTGTGGTACCCGAGAGGAGGAGACTTGGAGCTAGTCGCTTACACAGATTCTGATTATGGAGGGTGCAATCAGAGTCGGAAGTCAACAACTGGAGGATGTCAGTTTCTTGGTGGCAGATTGGTGTCGTGGCAATGCAAGAAACAGACTTCGGTCGCAATTTCAACCTGTGAAGCAGAATACATGGCAGCATCCAACTGCTGCTCCCAGGTTCTTTGGATTCAACAACAGTTGCGCGACTATGGTCTGAATTTCTTACTTACTCCTATTTGCATTGATACACAGCTGCTATCTCAGTAACTAACAATCCCGTGAAGCATAGTAAAACTAAACATATTGACATACGTCATCATTTTATACGGGATTGTGCTGAGAAGAAACTGATTGTGCTTGAAAAGGTGGATACGCTCGATAATTTCGCTGATCTTTATACTAAAGCGTTTGACAAAACAAGATTTTAAAACCTTATCGAGCTGAATGGGATGATCAATCCCGAGTAACCATGCTTTTCATGTTATATTTAAAAAAAAAAAAAAAAAAAAAAAAACGTCACTATCGCTTAAAATATGTCGGTTACCTCAGTTTGAAGGACTTGTCTTCGGATATGTTTTGGTCCTCATTTTCTACTTGTAGATTTTGAGGATAGCCATTAACCAGATGACTGAAAGTGACCGGGGCGGTTTATGATGAGTTTTCATTCTTTCGCTTAAAATTAGTCGATCATATTAATTAGTTAGAAGGACACATACTAGTATGTGGTCGGTCCAGCTGATCCATTGGATCTTCGGGATAGCCGTTTACCTGAAGACTTTGTTTTGGTCGGGGCGATTAATGTTAAAAATTTTTTTTAAGGGAAATGAAATTATTTTTCAAGGCTACTACTTCGTAAGAAGTTCGTTAGCTATGTTTAACAGAAAATTGATCCAACCTTGGAAAATGATAGATATACTGATTCTGTGTGCTTAACTAGTGAAGTTATTAGGCTTAAAAGGCTTTAGGACAGTCATTGTATGTCATGGTAACTTTTTATGGTGCGTAAAAGTAAATGTGATACAAACTAAAACTACTTGATTTTACATGGAAACTCCTTACGAGTTTTGCATGTCTTCATATATATCTTTCCGAATGATAGGCAGAAAAGCGATTACCCAGTCATACACGAGCCCGTAAGTGTTCTGATTCCCGTGAAGATAGCGTTCAAGAAACTGCAGTGATCCAGATTCGGGACTTGCAGTTGGTTACTACTCTGAAGTCTATGTAAATGTTTATCATAAAAAAAAAAAAAAAAACTTATGAGTTATTGAAACATTCTAGAGTTCAACATATCAAGACTTCTTAATCATGGAGTAAGAAAGAGAACGGGAAGGAGATGAAGAGTAATTTCAAACTTAATCAGACACTAAGGGTCGAAGTCAATTCGGGGTGACTTGGGGAAAGCCAAATACGCTTTGAGAATAGATAGGAGGCATCATAATCTCTGAGTTGTTGCCCACTTAATTTTTGAGCTTAATTGAACTTAACTCGTATCACAGAAACGATGAAAACCATCTTAGGTTATTTACCTGCCTACAACCTGTTTCTTTATGTCATAATACAGCTAAACACGAATCTATGTGACAGTCACGTAATTAGTATGATTCCTGTTTGGATCTTTTCTAAAACGTGGTAGTCCCTATCGAGACTGAAATTTGATCCCTTATACTTTATTTTTTAAAAGTTTCTTGTACTTAGTTAGTTTTATAATTTTGTATCTGGTTACTTGGGCTTGATCGTGTCATTTAATTCTTAAAGGGAAGTTTTAGAACTTAATTGCAAAATTTTCGAATTATAAGGGTTGATTTTGTAAATATAGGCGATATTGTTAAACAGGCGAACTTGTGAATAACTTCGCCTAGGCGAAGTTAACCGTAACTTCGCCTGTATAACTTCGCCCCTATATAAGGATTTTCAAAAGTCATTCGTTCATTATTTTCATTATCAGCGAACTTATCCTCCGACTTTTCAGCGAACTTATCTGAAATCTCGGCGAACTTGTCGTTTCGTTTCATCCTTGTTCTTTTTCCCAGTTTCCGTTACGTTTCAAGGTTCGTGATGCCATTACATTGTATAATCATTGTTCTTCAATGATAATCAGTGGTCGTTTCGACCCGATTATGAACCTCGAACCGTCGGACCTTCAAATCGGACTTTCAAATCTTGTTGTTACGTGTTAATAACCAAACTGATCGTCAACATATCCTTAAAAGCTTGAGTTTAAGAGTCCTAAATCGTCAAAATACCCAGAAAACCTCAGATTTTCGAGTTTGAATCAATCTATCTGTCGCCGATTCATATTCAGGCGAACTTAGGGTTTCGGCGAAGTTATCCGTAACTTCGCCTGATGCTTATCTTCGCCTGAGGCGATGTTGTCATTAACTTCGCCTGAGGCGATGTTGTGGTAAGGCGAACTTAACGTTGAAGCGAAGTTGTGCCCAAGTTCGCCCCAACATTAACTTCGCCTGGACCTTTTAATTTTTAATTATTAGACGAACTTAAAGATGAAGCGAAGTTGTTCCCAACTTCGCCCCACCTTTAACTTCGCCTATACAGATTTTATCACAACTTCGCTCATGGTAATAAGCGAACTTGTGTTAAACCTTAACGTGTATCTAACTTGGTTCGTTTGTTGCAGATATGGCTGCAGTAGCAGGTGCTGGAGGTGCTGGAGGCGATGACGGAGATAACCAGAGGCAATTTTTTCCGGGTCACAATATGTACATTACCTTAGACCCGGAAGCGAGCGGAGTTGAAGACTACCGTGAGATCATCACATTCCTCATTCGCTCGAGGATATTCCACGAAATCACGACGACTCTGCCGATATCCTTACCCAATATCGAGGATTTCTGGCAGACGGTGGAATACGATTGCCGTGTTGAGCCCCCGGTTATGCGAGCAACCGTCAACAACCAAGAAGTTCAGTTCTCGTCTGAACAAATACGGGTGGCGTTACGTTTTGGAGAGGAGACTCGGGACGACCCAACTGACTTTGTGGCTCCGTTTCGTGATGGAGCATTCCTACGAATGGGATATTCTGGTCCCTTGGGCGATACCCAGAGACGGAAGGGGTTCCTGATCGATCAGTGGCGCTTCCTCATGCACGTCATGATTGTGTGTATGTCTGGGAGGAAGGCGGGTACTGACGGAATGGGTGCGACCATGCAGTCAGCAATGACTGCTCTGACTTATAACAAACGTTATAGCTTTAGTCAGATGGTCTTTTATGAGATCGACAGACAGAGGAGGGCGATGGCTCGTGAGCGGTTCATAATGTATCCAAGATTCATCCAGATGATCTTGAACCATGTGGCTCCAAATTTGCCTCAACGACGCCCAATACGATACGTGGATAGTGTGAGCAAACGTATCTTTGCTCAATGCCGTACTTCGAGTGCGAGGAGCAAGCCTGAACGTCGTCCAAGGCATACTCCACTCTTTGGGTTCTTAATAAACCCAGGGTATGTGCCAGCTCGGGGGGATGAGTTCAGAGACCCTCAACCACAACAGGCAGGAGCAACTCGAGATGTACCTACTGTGCCTGTGGTGTCGGCTGAGGAGGATGTAGACCTTGATGCTGCATTTGGCGGCCAAGGATTCTTCGACATGGACCGTTTTGATCCACAAGAAGAGGTGCAGGTTTCTGCTGCACAGGTTCGGGAAGTGCGTGTTACTAGAGCAGCTACGACGGTGGCTGACTCAGATCTTGATGATGTTATGGATGAGGCGAGAAGGATGTTGGTGAGACGAGAAAGGACGATTGGGAAGAGGAAGAGGACAGTTGATGATACTGAGTCAGAAGAAGAAGAAGAGGATATTCACAAGCTGATTAGACGATCAAGACGTGAAAGGACAGGTGCAGGTATGGGAGCTGGAGAGACTTCAAGAGTTGTACGGTTCGCTCCATCCACACTGTCAGGTATGTCGATTGTTCCTACTTCTGTACAGGTTACAAGCGCCGCGGATGTTCTCGTGGTGGCTACATCAGCTGTCGGCATCCCGTCCATCACACTACAGACGACGACTCCGGAGATTGTGTCGTTACCACCTCCAACGCTTACTCCTTCAGAGGTGGTGGCACAATTTGTAGAGTCTACCATCGTTGCAACTGCAGGGTTGTCGGTCACGATACCACCTGCGGTTACGTCCACAACTGCTTCTGATGTCCCGGTTACATTCGAGATCCCTGCTGAGTATACTCAAGACACATCTAACATGAGGTTTGATTTCGATGCAACCCTCTCAGACTCGGAGAGAATAGCTGCACTTGAACGGGTCGTGGCAGAGCAATCGAGGATAAACTTTATCCAGACCCAGGCTATTCAGCGCCTTGTAGCAGAGAATCAACTACAGTCGTCCCTCCTGGTTGAACATGGGCGAATTATAGATGCTATGAAGGAGTTCTTGGCATCTCAGGGGGAGACAGGCTGTAGAGGCGACGAGTTAAGGACGAAGAAGAGAAATGACAGAGACGATGATCCCAATGCACCGAAAGGTGCAGGTGGTGAGTTGCCAAGAACTACTCAAGCTCTTGGGACTTCCACAGCTCAGGGGGAGTCTGCAGGTGCAGTTGGTGGTGATGAGGTGGTGATGGTTGATGATGATGATGATGTGATCGATGCGTTGAAAGAATTGGATGATGATATGCTAGAGGATGATGTGATGTTTGATGATGATGTGCTGCCTATTGAGGAGATTGAGAAGATTGGAGCACAGATTGTGATTGAAGATGGGATTGAAGAAGGTGAAATAATTGAAGAAAATGTTGAACACGAGATCCCAGATGTTGAGAAAGCCGATATGGGTACTGAGATGGAAAATGATGAGACTGAGTGGGAAGAGCAGCCTAGGTGGAAGGAAGGCTATGCTCAGTGGTTCGTCAAAACGAAGAAACCAGCGGTCCCTACAATGTTTAAGAAGAGTTACAATATTAAAGGCTATGCCGAAGCGAAGAAAGGGATTATTTGCTGGATCTATGATGAGCAGTTGAAGCTCTTTGTGATTAAACGGTATGACGGCATTCAGTACTTTAAAAGAATGTTAAGGTCGTTGAATACACTGCCGGAATGTGAAGTGAAAGACTTAGCCAGATTGGGGTTAATCAATCGAAATGACGATAATATGGCTAGAGTCATTGAGAAAATTGTATGGAGAGAGAGTATAAAAGAAAAGAAGTTTGAGCTGTTGAAACCGCAGAAGGGAAAACTTGTTGAAGACAAGGATAGAGGTTTGAGAGCTGATGGAAAACCTTGGATGGTCATGAAGTATAAACCGATCCGGTGCCTTAAAGAAGTACCGATGAAGCTAATGCCCAAGGATGTGCTTAAAGACCTAAAGTGGTGGTATGTGGATTGTGAGACAGCAGAGGCGGTGATGGAAGACGAGGATGAACAAGAGCTCCTAAGAGTTTACGATCCGATGCATTTGGTAAACTTATCGCAAGCTGATCTGAAGGTGCTTAATGAGAAGAAAATCTTTTATATTCCTGCTTGGAAGGACGAAGCGAGGAAGTATCAAAGAGTTGTGTCAGTTTGTGTTAGAGAAGGAGTGCATGCGTGAAGAGACAAGATTGAAGATTACGAGACAAGTGCTTAAAGATCAAGATATGAAGCTACTGCCAAGGGGGAGTCTGTTGGTGCATAAATGTCAGTAGTTCATAGTCTAGTGTCTGTAATCGAGTCTGTAATGTTATTTATGTTTTTGTTTAAGCGAAGTTGTTAACAAGTTCGCCTAGGCGAACTTGTTGAACAAGCGAAGTTATGGACAACTTCGCCTGAACATATCAGGCGAAGTTGTCGTGTATTTATATACCAGCTTACGGCTTGGTTTGTAGTTAGTCGTTTTGAGTGAATCGAGTTGATTTAGTCTGGTTTGAGTTCATTGTAACGTGAGGACGAGAGTCTGTATCAGTGATTCATATCACGTGAGTTCAGTTATTAATATATAACGTGTTTCGGTTTATTCGTGTGTGTTTGTTTGATTTGCTTTCTACGCTCGTAACGATCTACGCAGGGATTCCGCACCTGAGTAGACCGAGATATCTCGTGTGATCCGTCAAGGGAACCTACAACTTTAGAACCTGACTAGTTTTGACCTTCAATTTAAGCAGCAACCAATGTTGACAACAATGATGAAGAAGGCATCAGTTGTAAATCAAACTAAAAGACCATTTTTTTCATCTATGTGGATATCCTTGATGGCTTGTAGTTCCTCTTCTTTAGTAAATCTTCTTCTTTTGGCATACAATGCCAAATTTCTAACCTTTATCCCTTCTTGTGTAGAAACAAGGATTTGGGTAGCAGTTTGGGGTTTTCTCTGCTTTTTGAGATCTCAGATATGAGTTTTGGTTCTGGAAATTTTGTTGGGTTATTCTTTCTCTCTTGTACAAGATCCCTATAAGCAACCTTGAGTTTAATATTCCCATTGGAAATTAGCCTCAGCTAATTCCATTTCTATCTTTAGGATTTCTCTTTCTTTTTCTTCAGAATTCTTGGCTTTCACTACATCCCAATTAGGTTCAGAATGATTCTGATCAGGATCTTGTTCTATAAACAGCTACATCCCATTCTTTCACATTTAGCTAGCAGTTCTTCATAGGTCCAACCTCTTTGCCATAAAAGAGCAATCTTCTTAGCCTCCATCAATAGCTATTTATCATCTATTGGTTTTACTGATAAAACCAAGCTTCTTTCATAAGTTTGTTGTTTAAGGTGTCTTGTCTACAGTAGCTGTTTATCTTGCTGCTTCTTCATCAGACATTATCTTGGTTGCTTCTACCAAAAGCTCTTACTACCTCTTGCTGTTGATGAGTATTCAAGTCTTCAACATTAACTTTTTGGTTGGAGGATATGGTGGCGAATCATCTCCTTTTGACAGATGCAATATTCTTTTTTTGAAACTGTTGTCAGAAGCCTTTTGTTGGCTAGGCTTTGACTTCAAGGTTTCAGCTGCCTTTGGAATAATAGTTGGTTCTTATGTTACCTTGGGTGTATCAACAGTCTCTAAAACAACTGTTGGTTCTTGTGGAGAACAACTAGCTTGTTCAACAACAACATCAGTAGTTCTTGAATTAGTTGGTGTAACTACTGTCTGATCATCAGTAGTTTGGTGAACCACTGGTACTTCTTCATATCCAGCAGCAGTTTGAGAAACTACTGGTCTTTGATTAGTTTTTTAACCTTTCTTCCTCTTTGAGACATTGATTTCAGCCTCTATGCCTTTGATGAGGATGTTTCATCGGGCTTTTCTCTCCGTTCTTTGACTAAAGCCTTCTCCTTAGCCTCTCTTTCATTTTTCGGCATCTCTTTACATCTATCAGCCACTTCAACAGCTTTGTTAGAGGCTTCTTTTCAGATGCTCTTCTAGAGGCATCAAGAATGTTCTCCCCTTTTTTGCATTAGCAGAAGCAACAGCTTGCTCTGGAAATCATGGAGCAGAAGGAGCAATTCCAAAGAGTTCTTCTAATTGATTTCTCTAGTCAACCATATGTTTCCTTAACTCATTTAAAAGAGTATTTAAGGAATTTCTTAGCATGCTAGTGCCTGTGTTAACCTTGGTTTGGAGAATTTGGAATTGGGTGGTGATGAAGGATTTTGAGCTCAGCATACTCTGATGTAGAGGTGGTTATACCCTCTAGTACACTGGAGCTTTGAGTGGCTGGTGGATTTGTTGTAACTAATTGGTTGATGCAAGTTTAAAAATTACTCTGGATGGAGGCCAGCAATTGTGTGTTATCGTGAAGGGCGGGTTCTTACGCGTTACTCGCTCGCCTTCCACTGGAAACACCACTTCCCGTCTGACTTGCATGTGTTAAGCATGCCAGCAGTCCAGTTGGCTTATCATTCTCTTGAACCAGCTACTGATCATCGCCTTGGTAAGCTATTACCTCACCAACAAGCTAATCAGAAATGGGCCACTCTTCATGGAACATGACCCTACCCTATTCTCGAACCCTTTGTCAAGCTCTACACTGCTCGCATTTTTATTTTGCATTTTTTAAGGGCCAAAGAAATGTCTTTGTTTATAACCGAACTAAGTATGCATTTACGGGCGTGCCCGCAGTTTATTGTGGAGATCTGGTTGTTGGACTTGAGTTTGTGTCATTTTGGTGATGAGTTTCTTGAGCCAATACCTCATAGCTCAAACTTTTAACTTGATGTGTCAATTATTGAATAATTTGTGCATCAACTAACTTAATAGTCTCATCTGATGTCCTTCTATAAGTAGTTTTATATACATCAGCAGTTTTATCTTAAACAAAATCAGGATTTTCATCATGAAATTGTTTGGATACCCCTTTTTCTTGGTGCTGGGGACTTCCAACCCGAGTTGATATCTAAATATAATAAGTTGTTTCTAGGATAGAAGTCTTAGTGCCTAAACTACTGTTAAACTGAAAAACAGTTGTTTCCACAGTTGTAGTTGCTTCTAGCCCTTAATCCAAATCACTTATAGTGATAGGGATATTAGCCTCCTCTAGCTCAGGGTTAGTAATTCCTGTTTCAACATCAGCAGTTTGAGTTTGCCTTTCAAGTGATGTGGTATAGAAAGGACTGCGTTCAGAGATGTGAGATACTTTGATTGGAGTGTTGATTAGCCCTTCAACCCTTTGACGTGGGTCCCATGTACCTACACAATCTCCTTTTGTGAGGTGGACTGAAGAGTTGGCATGGGTGGAGGTGTGACATTTCGTGAGGAAGTAACAACAATTAATTGTTTTTGTGGCCTTTGAAAGCACAGGTAACTCCGGCACCTAAACATTTTGAACTACCTTTTGGGTTTCTTTATGGATTTGAGTTGTGTAGATCTTTTTGAAGATTTCTTTTTGGTGGTAGGTGTGGGTTTCAAAGTACTATGTTGAGTACTTTGATCACCTGGAGCAGTGCGCTCTTCTATAACTTCATATTGGTATTATAGACCTTAAAGTAAGCTAATTAACACAATTCACAATCAATAAATCAAAGAACAATTGATGTAATCGTTTGTACCGGTTAGTATCACTTTAACATAAATCATATTAGGATTAAAAATGCAATTGGTATATGAACTTAAGAAACTTAAGCATCAAAATTCATTGAAGCTAAATAACAGGTTTCATATGGAAGAACAATTATATACTAACTATAATCGAGTGATTACAATCTACTACTCCCTTGAACCTTAGCTCATCATTCACATTGATTTTCTAGCACAAAAGTACACTGATCAGGTGAGTATTGTGACGTGAAAAATGCTAATGAAGAATAGACTCTCCTCTTCATCATATACAAGTAATAAACTACTGATGAGCTAAAAGGTGAAACTGACATCTAACAAAAACGGTTATAAACTACCCAGGTTGCAAAGGCCGCTAGAAGGACCCTAAACGGCCGACTGGGGAGTTGTGTGTACTCAGAGTACTCGGACATGGTTAATATAAAGAAAATTAAATTATGGAAATTATATTTATGTCAAATTTCATTAGTTTACTGATACCTATAACAAAATAGGTGAATATCAATATAAATATAAAAGAAATACATTTTTAAATAATTAAATATTCTAAAAATTACTAATCATTAATTAATAAATGATATTTGTTCTTTAATATTATTGAAATGTGAATTATGTTTTATTGTTTTGAGTCAAAAATCGGTCCAAGTTCACCGATATGATATGGTTCTGGCTGAGTTTGACGACATTCGACCAGTTCTTATTAACTAGGCGGAGTTACAGAAACTCGCATCGGCGACATAGCTTGTAGTGAGTACTCGGAGAGTACTCAGCCTTGTAATCCTACTTTTAAAACATTGCAAACTACTGATGCTTAGATTACAAACAACTAACAAAGGAGAAACCTATGCTGACTACTGATATTAATTTGCTAAACAACTTATGATTGATCCATCTGTTGTTAAACTTCAGTTCTTTGGATATTCACTTGATAAGTCAGCTGTTGTGTCTTCATTTATTTCTTAATTATCAACAGTTTGCAAGATCAGATGTTAGGATAGGTAGTTTGTCAAAACCTCAAAATGGAGAACAACTGATGTTTGGATCATCAGTTGTTTGGTATTTGGCCATAAGTTCTTTATATGGTTCAACAATCTCCCCCTTAATTAATGACGCCAAACCCATTGTTTGATCATTTTGGCAACCTGCGTTTGAAAAGGTTGATTCAAGAAACGCTCCAACCTCGATATCAACATGTAAGTCGCACAAAATTATGACGTGATTGTTTAAAAATGTGTAAAAAAGATGAAAAATAACTAATTTTAGGTTTTGAAAAATCAAAAACAAGTTTTAACTTTACTACTGGCGTCTGGTCACCCTCACGGTATACCGTTTTCATATCTTTGTGTAACCCTGATTGGGTTAATCCCGACACGTGGAAAATGATAAAGCATGCGGTTGTGGTGAGTTATTTTGTTATCCTCACACCGCCCAAAACTTGTTTAATAATTTAGATAATGTTTTACAAACTCGTAAATTACAAGAAAAGCTTCTTTCGATAATGTGTCAAATAACAACATCGCGGTTGAAAAACGAAAATTAATATACCAACTGATGTATGACGGGGTTTCTTTCATACTCGTTGTGTTGCACATATCATTAACTTGGTTGTGCAATATTTTTTAATAGTTATGCAAATATAAGAGTTAAACCACCGTTTTATAATAATGTTAACCGAAGTTATTAGAACTAGTAAGCAAATATATACAAGATACTTGCAATTGTTTAACGAAACGATATCCGTCATTTTAGGTCCATATTTTGATGTACCTACTAGGTACTACTCGACATGGAAAATTCTTGATTTCTTATTAAGACGAAGACCAACTTTGGAATTATTTCATGACAATTTATCTCTTAAATAAAAAGTTAAGGCATTTTCGTCAACCGGTTGGGAAATGTCACACCCGGCCCTGAGCGGCGGAAACAGCCGGGCGCGCGCGAGTGGGGATTGATAATTAAGCACGGGCCATTGCAAACATTCAAAGATTTTCATTGCGCATGAAAAGTTTAGTACAAATACATTACATTGTTTAAAAATTACATAAAAACATCCAAGTATAAAAACTGTTGAAGATTTCCACGCCATATCCCCTTGCGCGGCGGGAACAACCACGCGCATCGAAGGGATAGAACTAAAATCTTCCAAAAAGCTAGTTTTAGATGTTCAGCGTGAGGTGCTCTAAGTGTGACTCCATGCGCTACCTAGTTATCTCCTGAAAGACACGTAAAAACATTTGAATCAGTATAAACTGAGTGAGTTCACAAGTTTTAGTAACTTGATAAATCGCATTGCATCATAGTCTTGATAAAATCATATTGAAACACATTTATGATTTCATGTCTAAACATATACTTGATAATCCGTATGAAAACATAGATCTGACACATATTTCTGATAAAAGTCGTTCCGCGGGCTACGCGCGATCATTACTGGAAGTGTGCTCGTCCATGCAAAGTGGCGCTGCCACTACGAGCTAAATAATATAATGCCGTCCCGCGGTTTACGCGTGGACATTTCTGAAAAACCGTGCTCGTCTATGCAAAGAGGCGTTGCCCCTACGAGCTAATCAATAATTCCGTCCCGCGGGTTACGCGCGGACGTTGTGCCGGAAAACAAGGCGCTCGTCCATGCAAAGAGGCGCGACCCCTACGAGCGGGCTCAAACCCATAGCACTGCCCCATGACCATACTAGGCACTCGTCTATGCAAAGAGGTGCGACCCCTACGAGTGGGTGGATCAAACCAGCAGTCCCTACCCTTAGAGTTCCAATGGTAAAGTGATCACTTACTCGAGTTCTAGCGCACATACATCGAAAACCTTAGATAACCGTTCGCATTGTTCATCATGAAATATAATTTAAACACATAATCGCTTGCATAGCTTGTAAGTATACCATGATAAAACATTATTTAAGTACGTGTCCCTCGCCCCGAAAGCAGTTTAAAAATAGTGAAAACAGTGAAAATAGGGGCTGTGAGACTCACCTGTGGTTCTTGTTAAGGGATTAAATCGAGATTCGGGTTTTCTTGGTGTTGGCCTCGGAATTGAAGGTCTAGAATACGATTAAATAACAAGAAGTATATATATTAAGATCAAGAAATAAGAGAATATAAGGGTTGGAAAGTAGATCTCAAGGTTATATTCTCGGCTTACCTAGTAACAGGATCGGAAATGAAAACAACGGATGCTTGGGAGAGGATTAGTGCAAGTTTGCAGTTCTTTGGAGTGTGTTTTGAGTGATAATTTAGGTTACATATTTATAGGCAAACTCAAGGGAACACAATCCCTTGCTTTAGGGGATTGTAATCTTTTCATATCTAGGTGTAATGATGATAAAGTATGGAAATTATTATTGTTTATTGTTTACTTAAAAGTGGAGGAGTGGACAAAAGATCTTGATTTGATTTGGACAGGGCATGCAGGTCTGGGGTTGGTGAGAATAGGGTGGCTGACAGTTGACTTTTCATGTTACAGTGTGCTTTTTCAGGTACTTTTGTCAGTGTTCAGTAAAAAGTGGAAAATCTCTGAAACACGCTACTGTTTCCTTTTGGGCGGGAGTAATCTCCTTATGACTGGAGAATAGACTAAGTGTTCTGTGCGCATCACTTTGTGCGCATAGCTTTCTGCGTGAAGGACATTTCTTTGCTGCGGGTAGGTGCGTAACCTTCTCGCAGTTAGGGATATTGAGTTTCATTTGTAGATTCTCAAGGTGGTCTTGGTATTTCAACATAGTGATCAGTCATGTTGAAGTCAATTCCATCTTGGAGCTTCAGGCAAACTAGCCCTCAATGTTCCCGCCATGCGGGGAGGTTAGTTCCCTTCCGCACGCGCATAAACGATTTAGGATGCACCCGCCTTAGCATCATGCGGGATGGTCAACCCATAGACAACATAACATTAAGTTACATGAAAACATAAAGCCAAAACATTCGCGCATGGCGCATATAACATATGCTCACGCTGGTTCTTAACATGGTGCGCTCGCGCAGGGCGCACATAACAAATGCACGCGCTGACTAACATGGCGCGCTCGCGCAGGGCGCACATAACAAATGCACGCGCTGACTAACATGGCGCGCTCGCGCAGGGCGCACATAACAAATGCACGCGCTGACTAACATGGCGCGCTCGCGCAGGGCGCACATAACATAATTACCTAATATTTAGGTTGATTACTTGGTTTAAGGGATTGGGAATTTACCGGGTGTCACATTCTCCCCCTGTTAAGCGAATTTCGTCCCGAAATTTAGGAGACGTTGCTGGCAGAAGCCATGCTCTGAAAGAGGTGTGGGTATTTCTTGCGTATTTGGTCTTCTCTTTCCCAAGTGAATTCAGGCCCACGCCTCGAGTTCCATTGAACCTTTACTAACTTGATTTTGCTCCTGCGTAACTTTTGTTCTTTCCAATCGGTTACTGCTATAGGTTCTTCTACGAAGTGCAGCTGTTTGTCGATGTGAATCTCTTCCAACGGCAAAATCAACGTTTCGTCAGATAAGCACTTTTTGAGGTTGGACACATGAAACGTATCATGAACTCCACTGAGTTCGGCGGGTAAACGGAGTTTATAAGCAACCGGACCGATCCTTTCCAGGATCTCAAATGGTCCAATGAAGCGCGGATTCAACTTTCCTCGCTTGCCGAAACGGGGGACTCCTTTCCATGGAGAGACTTTCAAAAGTACTTTATCCCCTACTTGAAATTCCAATGGTTTCCTTCGCACATCTGCGTAGCTCTTCTGTCTGTCGCGCGCTGTCTTAAGGCGATCCCTTATCTGAAAAATCTTGTCTGTTGTTTCTTGGATCAATTCTGGACCAGTCATTTGCTTGTCACCTACTTCAGCCCAGCACAGTGGGGATCTACACTTGCGCCCATACAGAGCTTCGAACGGCGCAGCCTTAATGCTTGTGTGATAGCTGTTGTTGTAAGAAAATTCAACCAATGGGAGATGAGTATCCCAGCTACCTTCGAAATCGATTGCGCACGCGCGTAGCATATCTTCCAATGTCTGGATTGTTCGCTCGCTTTGCCCATCCGTTTGAGGATGATATGCCGTACTCATGTCAAGACGAGTACCTAAAGCCCCTTGTAACGATCTCCAAAACCTTGATGTGAACCGACTATCTCTATCAGAAATGATGGACACTGGGACTCCATGTTTTGAAACTACTTCTCGAATATACAGTCGGGCTAACTTTTCCATCCTATCGGTTTCCTTGATCGGCAGGAAGTGCGCTGACTTAGTTAGCCGATCCACAATAACCCATATTGTGTCATAACCCCCAGGTGTCCTTGGCAGTTTGGTGATGAAGTCCATAGAGATTTGTTCCCACTTCCACATGGGAATTTCTGGCTGCTGAAGCAACCCTGATGGTTTCTGGTATTCAGCCTTCACCTTCGAACACGTCAGGCACTTACTGACATACGTCGCGATGGCGCCTTTAAGATTGGGCCACCAATACAGCGTTTTAACATCTTGGTACATCTTGTCTGCGCCAGGATGTACGGAATACCGCGTCTTGTGAGCTTCGTTTAATACTTGCTCGCGCAATCCTCCCTTGAGAGGGACCCATATGCGGTTAGCGAAATATAGATTGCCGTTCTCTTTAAGTTCCAAATTCTTAACCATACCCCCAAGGCATTCGTTTTTAACAAACTCTGGTTTCAAGGCTTCTTGCTGAGCGTCTCGGATGCGGGTAGAGAGATCTGCGTGAATGGTCAACCTTAGAGCCTTGACTCGTAGCGTTTTTATTCGCTCCTTCCTACTTAGCGCGTCTGCTACCACATTCGCCTTTCCAGGGTGGTACTTAATTTCACAATCATAATCATTCAACAACTCCACCCATCTTCGTTGCCTCATGTTTAAATCCTTTTGATCAAATATATGTTGAAGGCTCTTGTGATCCGTAAAGATTATACACTTTGTTCCATAGAGGTAATGGCGCCAAATCTTTAGCGCGAAGACAACCGCTCCAAGTTCTAAATCATGCGTTGTGTAGTTCTTTTCATTGGTCTTGAGTTGGCGTGAGGCATATGCTATGACTTTGTCTCGCTGCATAAGGACACATCCAAGTCCCTGATGTGAAGCGTCGCAGTAAACAACAATGTCATCCATCCCCTCGGGCAAAGACAAAATTGGCGCACTACATAACTTCTGTTTCAACATTTGAAATGCTGTTTCCTGATTTTCGCCCCAAACAAACTTCTTGTCTTTCTGAGTTAGCGCGGTCAGAGGTAGAGCTATTTTGGAGAAGTTCTCAATGAAGCGTCGATAGTAGCCAGCTAGTCCTAGGAATTGCCTTACCTCAGTTGGGGTTTTTGGCGCTTCCCAGTTTTCGATGGCCTTGACTTTGGAAGGATCAATGTGAATTCCTTTCTCGTTTACAACGTGACCGAGAAAGTGAACTTCTCTAAGCCAAAACTCGCACTTGGAAAACTTCGCATACAACTTTTCTTTCCTCAACAATTCCAAAATCAATCTCAGGTGTTGCTCATGCTCGGCCTTGGTCCGTGAGTAAATCAGAATATCATCTATAAACACAATCACAAACTTGTCCAAGTATGGTTTGCATACGCGGTTCATCAGATCCATGAATACAGCCGGCGCATTAGTTAGCCCGAAAGGCATCACTAAGAACTCATAATGGCCGTATCTAGATCGGAAGGCTGTTTTCGGCACATCTTCCTCATGGACCCTAAGTTGGTGGTATCCTGACCGTAGATCTATCTTCGAATAATAACTGGATCCCTGCAACTGGTCAAATAAGTCGTCAATCCTCGGTAAGGGGTACCGATTCTTGACTGTCAGCTTGTTCAGCTCCCTGTAGTCAATACACATTCTGAACGAACCATCCTTCTTCTTAACAAACAGTACTGGAGCTCCCCAAGGTGAAAAGCTTGGGCGTATGAAACCCTTATCCAATAGTTCCTGTAACTGATTGGATAGCTCTTGCATCTCAGATGGAGCTAAGCGATAAGGCGCTCGAGCTACTGGCGCAGCTCCTGGGACTAAATCAATACGAAACTCGACTTGTCGCGGCGGCGGTAATCCGGGCAAATCTTCAGGAAAAACTTCTGGAAATTCGCGCACTACTGGTAAGTCTTCAATTCTTCGCTCATCTCCTTTCTTCTCTACGACATGCGCCAGGAAGGCGTAGCACCCTTTCCTTAGGCACTTTCGCGCCTTTAGGCACGAAATCAGTTTCGTCGCAACTCCCCTTCTTTCCCCTTGAATTACCAAGGTTTCTCCGTTCAACAGTGGGATCCGAACCTGCTTCTCATGGCAAATAACTTCCGCGTGGTTCTCGACTAACCAATCCATACCTACCACAATGTCAAAACTTCCCAAGTCTATTGGCAACAAATTAATATTGAACCCGTGACCTCCCATGACTATTACACATTGATCAGTTCTTTCGTTCGCGCATAACTGCCTACCATTGGCTAGTTCTATAGTATAAGGCGTGTCTAGCCTACTGGTTGCTAGGCCTAGGGAGTCTTTAAACTCAGCGGATATAAAACTTAGGTCAGCGCCAGTATCAAATAAGACAGATGCAAAATGTCCATTAAGCAAAAACGTACCGGTTACCACATTCGGCTCTTCTTTAGCTTCGCCTGCGCCGATCACAAAAGCTCTCCCGCGAGCTTGGTTCCCCTTTTGCGGGCAATCCCGACTAAAATGCCCTGGCTTCCCGCATGCGTAGCAGTTGTCGCTTGCTCCAGCTTCTCTGACACGGCAATTCATCGTCTTGTGCCCTGGTCTGCCACATTTGGCGCATTCGATTCTTGCGCATTCACCCTCGTGGTGATACTTGCATTTGTTGCACCATGGGCGAGGCCCGCTGTATCCTTTTCGTGGTGGCTCCGCGGCCTGAATCGCGTAAGTCCTTGCGCTCTCCTGCTTCTTGAACGGTGGCTGCTTGGAGTCGGACCCTCGGTGGTGAGAGTTCCATTTCCTCTTGGGATCAGAGGTTCGCTGCTCGATTCCGCGCGTAGTTAACATACCCGCACGGACCGTGTCCCTTGTAAGGGTGATGGCCCGCGCTACCGCCTCATCAAAGGTTGGAGGCGCTGCGGCGTTGAGCGGAACCCTAACAACAGGAGGTAACCCAAAAATATACCTCTCGATCTTCTTTTCCTCCGTGTTTGCCATGTCTGGCACCAACTGGCAAAGTTCGTTGAACCGGTTGTTGTAGGCGTCGATATCCGTTCCTACCATGGTGTGGTTCCAGAATTCCTGTTGTAGACTCTGGATTTCTGCGCGAGAGCAGAACTTTCTCATCATCATTTCCTTCAGTTCCTCCCAGGTCTTGTGGAGAGCAACTTCTCGCCCCAATGTTTTCGTTTGAAGCTTCCACCAAGACGAAGCTGCTTCTTGGAACATGCAGGTCGCGTAAAGGACCTTCTGGTTCTCACTACATCCGCTAATGGAGAGAACTGTCTCCATCATGTCAATCCAGTTGTAGAGCCCAATGGCCCCTTCGTTTCCCTTGAATGGCCAAGGCTTACAGGCCATGAATGTCTTATAGGAGCATCCTTTGTCCAAGGCTCCTGATTCGGGTTCTGGGGTCTCATTCTGACGACCCTGACTTGATTCGGCCTTGCTGGCCTCATGTGTTGCGATTGCTTGCGCGATTATTTCCGCGAGTTCCTCGGGTGTCATGGTAATTCCTTTGGCTTTAGTTGGAGGCATTCTCGCTTTAAAAGAGAATGAAAATATATCAGGCTTAGCGCATGTACTCTGAGCACATTATGTTATCATTATTTACTAGACACTGTGTGACCCGTGTTCCTAAGTGTGTGTATAGTTTCTTTTGAAAATATTTTCTTTGAAAAATATTTCATGCGATTCCCCAACGGTTATAGTCTAGGTTAAAACTTCTTTTCCTAGTTCGCTATAACCAGTGCTCTGATACCAATCTGTCACACCCGGCCCTGAGCGGCGGAAACAGCCGGGCGCGCGCGAGTGGGGATTGATAATTAAGCACGGGCCATTGCAAACATTCAAAGATTTTCATTGCGCATGAAAAGTTTAGTACAAATACATTACATTGTTTAAAAATTACATAAAAACATCCAAGTATAAAAACTGTTGAAGATTTCCACGCCATATCCCCTTGCGCGGCGGGAACAACCACGCGCATCGAAGGGATAGAACTAAAATCTTCCAAAAAGCTAGTTTTAGATGTTCAGCGTGAGGTGCTCTAAGTGTGACTCCATGCGCTACCTAGTTATCTCCTGAAAGACACGTAAAAACATTTGAATCAGTATAAACTGAGTGAGTTCACAAGTTTTAGTAACTTGATAAATCGCATTGCATCATAGTCTTGATAAAATCATATTGAAACACATTTATGATTTCATGTCTAAACATATACTTGATAATCCGTATGAAAACATAGATCTGACACATATTTCTGATAAAAGTCGTTCCGCGGGCTACGCGCGATCATTACTGGAAGTGTGCTCGTCCATGCAAAGTGGCGCTGCCACTACGAGCTAAATAATATAATGCCGTCCCGCGGTTTACGCGTGGACATTTCTGAAAAACCGTGCTCGTCTATGCAAAGAGGCGTTGCCCCTACGAGCTAATCAATAATTCCGTCCCGCGGGTTACGCGCGGACGTTGTGCCGGAAAACAAGGCGCTCGTCCATGCAAAGAGGCGCGACCCCTACGAGCGGGCTCAAACCCATAGCACTGCCCCATGACCATACTAGGCACTCGTCTATGCAAAGAGGTGCGACCCCTACGAGTGGGTGGATCAAACCAGCAGTCCCTACCCTTAGAGTTCCAATGGTAAAGTGATCACTTACTCGAGTTCTAGCGCACATACATCGAAAACCTTAGATAACCGTTCGCATTGTTCATCATGAAATATAATTTAAACACATAATCGCTTGCATAGCTTGTAAGTATACCATGATAAAACATTATTTAAGTACGTGTCCCTCGCCCCGAAAGCAGTTTAAAAATAGTGAAAACAGTGAAAATAGGGGCTGTGAGACTCACCTGTGGTTCTTGTTAAGGGATTAAATCGAGATTCGGGTTTTCTTGGTGTTGGCCTCGGAATTGAAGGTCTAGAATACGATTAAATAACAAGAAGTATATATATTAAGATCAAGAAATAGGAGAATATAAGGGTTGGAAAGTAGATCTCAAGGTTATATTCTCGGCTTACCTAGTAACAGGATCGGAAATGAAAACAACGGATGCTTGGGAGAGGATTAGTGCAAGTTTGCAGTTCTTTGGAGTGTGTTTTGAGTGATAATTTAGGTTACATATTTATAGGCAAACTCAAGGGAACACAATCCCTTGCTTTAGGGGATTGTAATCTTTTCATATCTAGGTGTAATGATGATAAAGTATGGAAATTATTATTGTTTATTGTTTACTTAAAAGTGAAGGAGTGGACAAAAGATCTTGATTTGATTTGGACAGGGCATGCAGGTCTGGGGTTGGTGAGAATAGGGTGGCTGACAGTTGACTTTTCATGTTACAGTGTGCTTTTTCAGGTACTTTTGTCAGTGTTCAGTAAAAAGTGGAAAATCTCTGAAACACGCTACTGTTTCCTTTTGGGCGGGAGTAATCTCCTTATGACTGGAGAATAGACTAAGTGTTCTGTGCGCATCACTTTGTGCGCATAGCTTTCTGCGTGAAGGACATTTCTTTGCTGCGGGTAGGTGCGTAACCTTCTCGCAGTTAGGGATATTGAGTTTCATTTGTAGATTCTCCAGGTGGTCTTGGTATTTCAACATAGTGATCAGTCATGTTGAAGTCAATTCCATCTTGGAGCTTCAGGCAAACTAGCCCTCAATGTTCCCGCCATGCGGGGAGGTTAGTTCCCTTCCGCACGCGCATAAACGATTTAGGATGCACCCGCCTTAGCATCATGCGGGATGGTCAACCCATAGACAACATAACATTAAGTTACATGAAAACATAAAGCCAAAACATTCGCGCATGGCGCATATAACATATGCTCATGCTGGTTCTTAACATGGTGCGCTCGCGCAGGGCGCACATAACAAATGCACGCGCTGACTAACATGGCGCGCTCGCGCAGGGCGCACATAACAAATGCACGCGCTGACTAACATGACGCGCTCGCGCAGGGCGCACATAACAAATGCACGCGCTGACTAACATGGCGCGCTCGTGCAGGGCGCACATAACATAATTACCTAATATTTAGGTTGATTACTTGGTTTAAGGGATTGGGAATTTACCGGGTGTCACAGGAAACGATTACAATGTTAAGCGATTTACTTAAAGTTATTAAAAATTCAACTATTATTTATCAGAAATTATTACCCGACGATTCCTTTGGTTCTTCACCAAATATGGTTAGTTTGTGTCAAACTAAACTATTTTGAGTATGTCGATCCAATGTACTATGATATGATAGCTCCAATGAAATTAAAATTAAAATATATATGTATTTTTTGAAGATTTGTCGGTGGTTTTACTTGTGTCGCCGTGTTGAATCCGACAATAACCCTTACCATGGTTGAGAATTTAATCGAAAAAATTGTTTGGTCTTTGGATTTGCATTTAAAGTACCCTAATTATGCAACAAAATAAGTTAAAAATTTAATACTTATTTAGGAAACATGCTTGATTTTATGTTCTTAACTACGGTTCGACACCAAACATGAAACAATTAATGAGTTTTTGGAGAAAGCTCGTCAACAAGTAACCCAAACATAAGTTTGCTTAATGATTTAAGAAACAATAAAATTAAAAAAAATGATAACTCGTGGTAACGCCCCAAATATCGAACTAATCCGTTATGGTGCAACCGGTTTTATGTTCACGGTCAATGATTTTGAAAACTTAGATACTTTTGGGTTGGTGGAATCAAATGGAACCCCAATTCCTTGTGCTTACCGCCATGGCCCGTGATTTACTAACCGTCCAAGCTTCAACCATATTTTTGGAAAGTGTTTTTTCTTTGAGTGGTAGGATTTTATCGATAAGAAGGACGAGGCTAATACAGGAATCGTTGGAAATGTGCATTTGCTTAAACCACAACCAACATATAACAAATATTAAAGGAGAGCTCGACGTTGAAGAAAAACTTGCACGAAGAATAAGTGGCAATGCCTGTCGCACAACCACTAACCGAGGAAGAACATATGTATGATAATTTGGTGTTATCAAGTACTCCCGACCGAGATGCAAAGACCCGCTTAATGTAGATGATATGGAGAACGAAGAATTAAAGCATTAAATGTTGAACTTGAAGTCCGAACGAAAGAATAAAAAATAAACGGAGGGAATAAACGAACAAGTTTCTGTCACGATGATTATAAATGTTTATTTTTAAGTATTTTATGTATTGTGTTGAAGAAATGTTTATGAAAATGTTAAAAATATGTAAAAAAAAAATAATAATCAATCGAAAACATGTTTTTTTGGTGTTTTTAAATTTGCTCTGTTTTCCATATTTTCTTTAATTTTCCAGGTTTTTCTTTATTTTATAGATTTTTTAGAAAAAAACAGTTTTTATAACCAATTCGATTAGTACATGTACCCGGTTAAACCGGATAGGGGTTTTCCACTGATTAATTAGGTGCTACCCAACCCACTTAATGAGTCTACCCGAACCCAATTAACTGATTACGAAATGAACCGGTTATTAGTTAACCGAAATTTGCATATCCATGCACAACGATTATGTTGGGATCAAGAATTGATCAAGGAAGATTGAAATCTTCTCCACCTCCTCAAAGAAATGGATAAGTATGAAATCCGAGCAAACTTGGCACCTCGAGCAAGCCTAGAATTTATTAAAGTAAGGTATCTTACTTACGAGCAAGGTTATCTTCTGGAATTATTCTAAGTGTTAGTTCGAGCAAACTACACTTCATCAAGCAAGGTTGTTCTTTAATCGAGCAAGGTTTGTTTCAGAGCAAACTCTTGACTTAACCAATCTTAAACCAAGTAATTTGGTGGGTCGAGCAAGGTTTCAATAAACAGTGATCTCAAGCACACTTGTAGGAAGTTGATGGAATTATACTAAGAACTTCTACGAGCAAGGTTCAACCTCGAGCAAGCTACAGTGTCACCTGCACACTTAGTATTATTTGAACGCGTTTAAGACAAACGGTTGAAGGGATCAAGAAGAACAGGTTTGCTCGTAGGATATTATCGAGCAAACTTTGATATTATCATGAACATTGAAGTCTGCTTGAAAAATATTTCTTAGGAAATATTCTAAGTGAATCTTGCTCGAAGGAAATGTTTCAGCATGCTTATGGTTTACAAGGTTGCTCGACAAAGACATAGCTTACTCGAAGACCTGTTTACACTTGTAATATTTTGAATACATTTGATTATGTTATGTAACAATCATTAGAAAAATATTCTAAGTAAGGTTTGCTAGAATAAGTTATCAACAAAAGGTTTATGAGATCAAGAAGAACAAGTTTGCTCGTGGATCGAGCAAAGTTTGATATTATCATGAAGATTGAAGTATGCTTGAAGAATATTTACGTAGAAAAATATTCTAAGTAAAGCTTGCTCGGAGAACTGTTCCATCACACTAGTTGATTAGAAGGCCTGCTCGACAAAGACAAAAGATTACTCGAAGACCTTTTACACTTGTAATATTCTGAATACTTTTGAACATGTCAAGTAACAATCATTATGGTTTCTATAAGGTGTCGGGTGTGCCTATTTAAGGAAAGTTTAGGTCACATTTATGGGTGTGCAAGAATAGAGAGTGATTTGATGGCTGATTACACTTTCTTAGCAAACGAAATATTTCGTATGGAAAGTAGCCTCCACCTGACATTCCACCTACTAACCCTAGAGATTTTCTTTGTATTCTGAATTAATATCAATGGAAATATTTTGAGTGACTTGTGTGTTTTGTCATCTTTGTGTTATCTGAGCAACACCTTGAATATCATTGATTTCGCCTTTAATGTTCATTCGGTTTTCACATAAGCATTTTCGTAACCATCTTGTTAACATTTAGTTGTTGCTTACGAGGTTGATAAGTGAATAATCGATCCTGACAGTTGGTATCAGAGTGGGTTACCGGATCGTTCAGACTTGCCGCTGAATTTGATTCAATTCGCTCTTGAATCCGACATGGACGTTAAACTTGAAGTTCGTTGAAGTTTTATGGGTTTTTGCATGGATTTGGATGAAATTTGATGATTCGAAGATGATTTATGTGAATTGATTATTAGTTCGGAGATTCGATAACGATTTCACATTTATATGTTCAATTTCGTCCAGTTCTACTGTTTTCGGTTCGTTTTAGGTCGAACTCGTTTATATTGATGTTCTAGATCCGATTATTTGATGAAATTGATGTTAGATTGTTGATAGAATGTTGATTTATTAATTATTTGAAGAGATAAAAATGTTCAATTTCGTGTGCCTAATGTCATATCTAAGTGTATAGGGTTCGAATGTTCAAAATTTGGGGAAAATCAAAATCATATGATTATGACCTAATTGATTATTGACAATTTGTTTGGAGGCTGATTGTGATGTGTTCTAATTCTTGAGGCTATGATTAAGTGTTCAGATTGTTGATTAATGTTGCGAAATTAAGTGTTCAAGCCAAGAGTTGCTGAGTTTGTAATTGTGCAGTTTATTTGTGTGCATGTACAGTTCCTGTTTGCAACTAATTTGTAATGGCTCGAGTACTTGTTACTGGTCATTATTCATGAGTGGATAGGGCTGGAATATGTGTTCAAACTTCTGATAATTATGTGTTCTAGCAAGTCATACAAACAGATACCGCAGCTCACGAGTACCTATATGTTCCAATCTTCATGGAAGTTCATAATCAGTTGAAGTTATCAGGTTCATGTACGAACATATAGAATGTCAGTTGCAGCAGGGGAGTTGTTGTTGTTGATTTGATGGTTACGTTACTGCATAATAATTCTGTCATGAAAATTTGAAAATTAGGGCTCAAACAGTTAACAATTGAACTGTTGAACAATTGTTTTTATGGGCAGTTTGGTAATTACAGCAAATCGTAAGTGTTGGAAGAATTGTTTGGTTGTTGAGTTAATTAATGAGAAGCTACTGAAAGGGTATATTAGTAATGTTTGCTATAAATTTAACATACTAGCTGTTCTCATGAACAAATAATATGCAGCGAAGTGTTACCAGCCTCTCACAAACACATAAGCCAATATGATTATTCTTGTGCTGATTTATTCACGAAGTTTGATGCTAAACAGAGTTCAAGTTGATGACTGAAATCAGTCACGAGTAGATAATGTTGCAGCAAATGATAGTCCTGGTAATTACAACAAATTGCAGCAGCTCACGAGTACATATAGACTAATTGATGAACAAATACAACATGTGTTCGAGTAAATAGTCGCAGCAGGTCATAACAAACAGTTACAAGTTGTTGTTGCTACTGCACAACTGTTTAAGGGCAGTTTAGTAATTCTGCATAATAACAGGGGATGTTTGGTAACGTTTTGGTGCAGAAACGACTTTGTGCAGAATAGTTTGTTCCTGTTAAAGATTATCGCAGGGGTATTATGGTAAATTTGGAACTGAAACTTGTTTTAATTGCACAAAAATAGTTAAGTGTTCATGCCTGGAGTAAATGTTTATCCGTTGACTTTTTGACCAAGTGTTCTAAATGAAAAATGTTTTCCCATGTAAGATAGGCCATTTGATAATGATTGTTTTGGTCAATCCGGCCATTGACTATACCAGGTCAACGAGGGGTATTTTGGTCATTTTTAGAGACTTTTGAGCAAAAATTGGGCAAAATTCACCAAAACTTCACGACTTCAACAAGGTGCTTACAATATCAAGATGGTTGATTTTCCAGATCATTTCATGAGTAGACCAAGTCAAAGGTCAACTATCAACCACAAAAGTATTATTTTATTTCATTTATTTTTATATTTTGTCAACAATTCTTGATAGGGATGATCACGATTGTTGAGATTGAAGAGTCTCATGTTTTCACCCACACTTGATTTGAAGACATGTTTGTTAAAGATAATTGCAATGAAACTGGGGGGACAAAAATTCTATATATTTCATTGCAAATTGTTAGCTTCAAATTAAATGAAAGACTCATGTAAAGGAAAATATGATCAAGAATGATTCACAATTCAAGTTTCTTCAAAGACGCTTGTTGGTTTGTGAGTTCTCGGATTTCCTAGTACGTGTAAACAGTTGGAATTTCTTCCTAAGAAAAGAAGTCACTTGAAATTTAAGAACGGGTTATAGTTTTATTTTGAATTCGGTTCTTAATTCTGGAAAGGTTTGAAGAGAGTTTGCAAAGAATGAAACGCGCTTTTGAAGAAAGTTGGATTATTTGGTGATCATACTGAGTTGATTTCCTTTCGCAATGACTGATTGACACGAATCCGATTATTGGAGTTTGAAGCCTCGTTCTTATGCCCATACAACTATATCCAAATGAGATAATTTCATTCGAGGGGGAGAATTTCAATGAAAGGCATCGGGTTATGAGGTGATCGTGAAAGTGATTCGATGCATCGGTCTAAGGGGGAGATTGTTGGGTTTCATATTTTAGAATGGCGTATCCAATCGTTACTCCTTTATAGCAAACTTAAAGGTTAAGTAGAGAAGAAAAATTAACGAGTAATTGAAGACATTTCGGGTGAATTAATGACTTTTATATTATTTCATTCGTCTTATTAAAGAGGTGGATGGAGTGAATACAAGGCACAAGACCACTACAAATAGATGATTAGGTTATGTGTTTCATATGTATGTGTTTTTATTAGAGAGTTTTCCCCCGGGGAAGAGCTCTCCCTGGGTGGCCGAGCGTTTGTGATTATGTATGTATGTATGTATGTATGTATGTATGTATGTATGTATGTATGTATGTATGTATGAATGTATGTATGTATGCATGTATGTATGTATGTATGTATGTATGTATGTATGTATGTATGTATGTATGTATGAGTGTTCTTCATGTAAATCATTCGGCTAATGGAATCATACTACTATATCTATCTATTTGTGTTTCGATTGCAATTGTTCATCCTATTTTCATTGTTAATCAAATCGAACTCTCTACATCCATCCGTTAGATCTTTCAACAGTGAATACATATTGTAGATCGATCCTAGATCTGAGCTCGTTTATCACCATTTAATACGCTTCCGCGCCGGGGCACGGTTCTGGAAAGTGGTATCAGAGCTTCGATTTGCTCTTGTGAAGAACTATTTGTTGCTGATTGTGAAGCTCTTACTGAATATTACCTGATTTTGAAGAATAAAATGATGACGTCAGCTAAGCACTATTTCATTGAGCAGTGACGTCAGCAGCTCTGTTTTTCATTTTTCAGATCTACAATCTTCTGAGGTTTAAAAGTTTTCTAAACTTAGATATACCTTGTTTACTATTTATTTGAGACTAGATCTTCGTTCAATCTATCTGTTTTCATCAGATTCAAGGATTTTATCCTTACATCCGATTAATTTTCAAATATGTGGAAGTTATTAAGTAATTTTTTATTTCTAAAATTATTAAAAGATACCAAAAACATTTCTAAACAAATGGATGACCAAGAGGTATCTACTAACAAGATTCCAAGGTTATTAGGTCAGGAGAACTGCATCAGATGGAAAGTCCTTTTTGAGTCTGTTGTTTGCTATAATGACACTGAAATGTGAAACTCCATTAAGAATGGTCCTTATGTTCCAACTGATGGTGCATACAACAATCAAGCCACTGAGAGACAAATGAGAAAAAAGGATGAAAAGGCACTCTCCATGTTGAAGCTAGGTCTGTCACAGAAATATTGACAAGTGTAAATCATCACACAAATGTTAAGGCCATGTTTGATGTTGTGGTAGAGATGTTTGAAGGAAACACTGAGTTGATAGATATCAAGAAAGATCGACTGAAGCAACAACTTAACGGATTCAAGTTTAGAGAATGAGAAAGGTTGAAATCCGTATTGTAAAGATTTGTTGAAATAGTAAATGAAATCAGAAGAACTGATCTCCCTATCACTGATTTTGACCTAAACAAGAAGTTGTTATCTTCTCTATCTGGTGAATGGTACATATCTAGCAAATTTATTAAAGAAAAGGCAAACTTCCCAAATTTCAAGCTAGATGATGTTATTTGTTTTCTGCAAGCAGCTGAGCATGAGATGATTGAAAATCACATGATTAAGGAAGAAAAAACCAAGCTTCCAAGTTGCTAATGCTCTAATTGCATCAATGGGAAACTTGTCAACAAAGAATCAACAAGTTCCAATCATTGAAGAACCAAGTGATTTCAATTCTGAGACTCCAAGAGTATTTGTGGCAAGCCAATCTGGAAGCCAAAGTGGACAACAAATATTTGATGTCTAGATGTTGGATGATGGTGATACCTCTTCAATAGCAAGTGGGAATGTCCCTTATGTTTCAAGAAACACAACTTAAGGGAATGAATATCAAGCACTATTCTCAATGTTCACTAAATCATACAATGCTTTTGTGCCCAAACATATGATTCATACAAGTGTGGTACAAGAGGATTTAGAGCAAATTGATGCTGATGATTTGGAAGACATGAATCTTAAATGGCAAGCTGTCATGTTGGTGTGAGAAGCAAGAGATTATACAACAGAACAGGATTGGATTTGATAAATCCAAAGCAATTTGCTACAATTGTCAACAACCTTGACATTTTGCCAGAGAATGTAACCAACCAAGACAGTTCCAAAACACCAATCAACAAAGAAACCAATTCCAGAATCAGAATCAAGGACAACAACAGAGAAAGTTCAATAACAACAACTTCCAACAACATAACCAACAACAAATTGTTCCTCAACAATAATCTTTTCATAGAAATCAACAAATCACTCTACAATCTCCTACCAATCAAAACAGAAACAATGTCACTCAACCAAGAAACCAAGGAAATGCTGTTGTAGCCCAACAACCACAAAATGGTTTTTTCGACTAGAGCAATCATGTTGAATATATTGAGAAGGCAAATGTTGCTTTTATGGCAAATATTGGTGATTATGATAAATCCTCAACATCATAGGTACATTCAAATCTCACAACTTTGAATTACTTGAAATGAATGGTAGAGAAAGGAGATTGGTCAGTTGAAAACTGAATGTGTCAAGAAACAGAGTTTAATAAATATGTATGAAATGAGTGAAATAACCTATGAAAATCAAATCAAAGGTTTAGAAAATGATTGTATGGACAGTTATGAAACCCAATCTAGATACACTACATAGATAGAAGGTTCGAAGAATATGTATCTGGAAGAAAAACTGAAGAACACTCAATTTCAAGTTGAGGTTGAGTTTTTGAAAAATCTTGTGTCAACTGGTAACAGCTATGAAAAATTGAAGAAGATTAGAGAAGAGGACAAGTACAAGGTTGTTCCACCACCCTTTAATGACAATTATTCGTTAAAGGTGGATAATGAGAATAGAGGGGCATATCTTGATCAATTCAAGAAATTATTTGAAGATAAAGAAGATTTTGTTGAGAATTATAATGTGGTTGATGTTGATGAGGAAGGAGAATTTGTGGTAAAAATTGTTGAAACAAAACAGAAGTTAGTTGAAATATGTGTTGGAATTCAAGTTTTTGAGAAAGATCAAGGGTATAATATGTCAAGTGAAGATAACTCTAGAGAATCAAGTGATAAATGCTCAATTTGTGGTAGTATGAAAGGAAAGGACAAGGGTAAAAAGGTACAAAGAACAAGATTCCTTTGTTACCAAAAATTACTCTAAAGATGAGGAAAACATCATGAGCAATTGACATGAGAACACAAATCTTATGATATTTGTGGATCTAAAGGAAAGAAAAACAATGATAATCAGGCTAGCAAAGGTTCATCAAAGAAATCAAGTGTCAAAGTCAACAAGAAGAACAATGAAGTCTTCAAAGGTGAAGATCATTTTCTGTCAATACATCCAGTGTTCTCCAATTATGAATTATTTGATCTGAGAAATGTGGGAAGCATGGAAGATTATACCAGAAGATGGTTGAGACCTAGATATGAAAAGAGTGAGAGTTCAATAAAAATGGAAAAGATGAAATTTGTGAAGAGTTCAGTAGATAGAGGTGATATAAAGATTCAACCATTCTCAACTTTGATGGACAACTGACTCATCAAAAGACCATTGGAATTGAACCCCCAAAACCAAGTGAAAGATTTAAAAGGGGAAAATCAAGTGAAAGTTTCAAAGGTCAAGTATGGTGCAAGATCTGTGATGTTTATGGTCATCACACTGATTCCTGTCAAGAAAGGTTCTCTCCTCAACCATTTCATGTTCCAGACCATACCATGTATGGACAAGATTTTGGATTCTACAAAAATAAATACACTGAGTACTTGAATAAGGGAAAGAAGAAAGATCATGATCAAGTTCATAGTGTTGAACCAGTTGATAAGAAAAGAAGTTTGATTAACTAGAAACTCGCCAGAAGTACATCTGTTAAGTCTCAAGATTCTGAGAAATCTATTGATTCTGAAAAATCAAGAACCAATGAAAGAAAAACTAAGTTGAAAAAGAAAGTCTCCAAAAGGATGCAAGCAACTGAACTTACTGGTGATGAAAAGTTCTTAATGAAACATGGTCATGAACCACATGGGTTCTTGTGGAAGCCAAAAATTGAAGCTCCAATGACAATCATCAAAAGGGAAACATTCATTGAAGAATGAACAAGCATAATTCCCTATGTTGGAAACTCATATGAAACTGGTTTATGAGACCTATGAGTCTTGTGAATTAGTCTATGAGGATCCCAAACCAAATGAACCTAATAAAAATGTTGTTGGTGACTTGCAAGCTGAAATAGCTTGTGATTCATCACTTAACTAATCACTTATTTTTAAATTGTGCAGGAACAGTCCACAGAAGTAAATGATGTATGGTATATGGACAGTGGATGTTCCAGGCACATGACCTGTGATAAAAGATCATTGGTCAACTATGAAGAAAACTTTGAAGGCCCGGTTGCTTTAGGTAGTGATGAAAATGGTGAGAAGATTGTGGGCAAAGGCATTCTCACTAATGGGAAAGTCTCTTGTAATAATGCTTTTCATGTGGAAGGTCTGCAATATAGCCTTTTAAGAATATCACAAATGTGTGATAAAGGTTATAAAGTCGGATTTTATGAATCTCAGTGATTCATTTTGAAACATGAGTTTTTGATTCCACCTAATATGATTATGATGATGCCCCCCTAAAAATTGAAACTTATATGATTTAAGGATCAAAGATGCCATTTCTAGTGGAGGAACATGCTTTGTCTCCACAGCTTCTGAAAATGAATTCAAACTGTGGCATAGAAAGTTGTGTCATGTGAATCTAAAGAACATGAACAAACTTGCTAAAGGTGAGCATGTTATCGGTCTACCAACAAGAGAGTTCAAGCTAGATGACAAATGCATTTCATGTCAAAAAGGGTAGCAACATAAATCATCTAACAAAACAAAACTCATAAACTCAACTGAACAAGTACTTGAAATGCTTCATATGGATCGCTTTGGTCCTACGAGTGTTCCAAGTATTGGCAAAAAGAGGTATTGTTTGGTGATAATAGATGATTATTCAAGATTCACATGTGTATACTTTCTAAGCTCAAAGGTTGAAGCTGCAGAGATAAAAAAAAGTTGCGTAATCAGGATTGAGAGTAGCTAGATGCAAGGGTTAAGGTTATGAGAAGTGGTTTTGAGAAGTGACAATGGCTCTGAGTTAAAGAATGGGACAATAACTGAATTTTGTCAATCTAAACGAATATTTCAATAATTCAGTGCCCCTAGAACTCGAAAACAAAATGGTGTTGCAGAAAGAAGGAATAGAACACTAATTGAGGCTGCAATGACCATGCTTGCAGATGCTTATTTTCCTGTAACATTTTGGGCCGAGGCAATTAACACTGCATGATATGTTCAAAACAGAGTCCTTCTCAACAAAAGACAAAACAAAATCTATATGAGATTTTGTACAAACGAAAAGCCTAAATCAAGTTTCTCAAGCCATTTGGTTGAAAATATTCTCTATTAAACACTAAAGATTATTTGAACAAGTTTCATTCAAAATATTTGGACTGTTTCTTTGTTGGATATTCATCACACTCAATAGCATATAGAGTGTATGTGAAAGATCATTTAAGTTTGATTGAATCATCTAATATAATTTTCAATGAGGATCAGTTCAACACTGTTGATGGAGCAACACGGTTGTTTGATCTAGAGAAGTTGATAAAAATTTTCAAAATCTACCCTGAAGGTATTGATGAAAATTTTTATAGAACAAGTGTTCTTGAAGCAAATTCTAAAAAGAAAATTGATTTAAGCAAATTATGGTCTAATTTTGCTGATGAACACAATGAGTTCTCTTTTAACAGGAAGTTTTCTTAAGAAGAAGACAATAAATTAAGCAAAATGAACAACTTGATCACCCTCAAGATCAAGAATCTCATGACTTGGATAATGATCAATCAAGTGGGCAATAAGATCAAGACCAAAGTGGTAGACAATCAAGATTAGAAACTTTGTTTCAAAATTTGAACATGGGAAATGATGTTGCATCAACATCAAATCTAAATGTTGAGGAAGCTGAAATAAACAATGAATCACAAGACTTGATCATTAAGGATCCTTATCTAAATGAATCAAATCTTGATTCAAATTTAACTTCAAAACAAATCATCCAAACTTCTTATGTTGAAAGAAATCATCCTGCTAAAAACATAATTGGTGATTTGCATGAAAGAGTTACCAGAAGTGCCTCTGAAACTACAATCATTTGTTTGTATTGCCGTTTTCTATCTCAAATAAAACCTAAGAACATTGTTCAAGCTTTGAAAGACAATAGTTGGGTAGAAGAAATGTAGGAAGAGTTAGCTCAGTTTAGAAATCTGCGAGTCAGGGAACTAGTTGACAAGCCAAGAGGAAAATTTGCAATTGGTACCAAGTGGGTTTTCAGAAAAAAGAAGAATGAAAGAGATTTTTTAATGAAACAATGCAACATTAGTTGCGCTTGGATGTCTATAAGAAGAAGGGATTGATTTTGAAGAAGTATTTGCTCATGTAGCAAGGCCATAAGCAATAAGAATTTTCTTAGCCTATGCTGCATCTAAAAATATAAGGGTGTTTCAGTTAGATGTTAAATCTGCTTTCTTGAATGGAAAAATAGAAGAGGAGGTGTATGTCACTCAACCTTCAGGTTTTGAGGATCCCGATTATCCAAATAAAGTATATAAACTTAACAATGCTCTATATGGACTACATCAAGCTCCAAGAGCTTGGTATGATGAGTTTTCTAATCGTCAACTTGCTAATGCTTTTAAAAGGGGAGACATTGACAAGACCCTCTTCTACAAAAAAAGAGGAAGAGATTTACTTCTACTACAAGTTTTTATTGATGGTATCATTTGTGGATCAACAAATGAACACATGTGTTTAGAGTTTGAGGAGGTCATGAAGTCCAAATAATGTATGAGTTCTATGGGAGAGATGAGTTTCTTCCTTGGATTGCAAGTTCAACAAAGGATGGATGGAATATTCATTTGTCAATCCAAGCATGTACAAGACATCTTGAACAAGTTCAAATACCAAGACTTGAAGACTGCTTCTACTCCAATAGACACACATGAGAAGATGGAAGCTGATGAAATGGGGGAGCCTGTGGATCAACATAAGTATAGAGCTAATATTGGATCACTTATGTATCTGACTGCTTCAAGACCAGATATCATGTTTGTTGTGTGTGTGTGTGCGCAAGATTCCAAGCAAATCCTAAAGTATCTCATATGACTGTTGTCAAGAGAATCTTTAGATACCTAAAAGGAAAACCTAACTAGGGTATTTGGTATCCCAAGAACAATGCTTTCGATCTACTTGTCTACACAGATAATGACTATGATAGATTCACTATGAGCAGGAAGTCAACATCAGGTGGTTGTCAATTCTTGGGAGACAGGCTAGTATCATGGCAATGCAAGAAGCAAACAACTGTTACAATTTTAACTGCTGAAGCTGAATACATTGCTGCATCTGCTTGCTGTGCTAAGTCCTCTGGATTCATAATCAACTGCTTGATTATGGTCTAAACTACTTGAACACACCTATTTTCATTTAGAATACTACTACTTTGTTCATTATTAAAAATCATGTTCAACACTCAAAGACCAAGCATATTGAAATTAGAAACCATTTTGTCAGAGATTGCAATCAGAAAGGACTAATAGAAATGAAAAGAGTTGACACTAGTGACAACTTGGCTATTTTTTTCACCAAGCCACTATATAGGACTAGATTTAACTTTCTATTAAAATTTTTAGGCATGATCAACTCTGATGATGTCTGATTAATTAATGATATATGCTCAATGTGCTAACTGATTATCTGTTCAAAGATCTTGAGTGAATTAATTGTGATGTGTTTGAATATGTGAATTTGGTATGCTTGACATGTTCTTTAATGACTATCTAACTTAGGTATCTTTGATGATTTGGTATGTTTTTGTGATCAAGATTGATGAAAGTTAGATGAGTATGATTAAATATGCTTTGAAATGTTTATCTGCATTCTTGTCTGATAACTTGATCATGATCTGATATGCTTAGGGCAGGTTAGACTATACATATTTTATCTTGTTTATAACTTCATATTAGCCTACTTGTAGTTATGCACTAATGTGTTCTGATGATTATGTTTGATTATGTTAGAGTTTGCTTATGCCAAAACTTGCTTTAGTAGTAAAACTTATGTGCTTAAATGAACAATTTCAAAGTAAAATGTTTTTGACAAATGAAGAATTTAATGGTGTAGAGATATGATAAGATTATTCAGTTCAAGCTTTAAAGAAAATCAAAGGTTTTTCAGTGAAAACTGATCCAACCTTATGGGAAATGTGTAATGCCCGTAAATTCGTGGGACATGGAATAACTTGTAAGACCTCGATCATTAGTTTCTACGTGTTGTGAAGGGTTAAACGAGATTTTATCAAATATGACGGAATGTGATTTTAAATGCAATGCATATGTTTTAATTGACTTGAGGGACCCAGTTGTAATTACACGAAAGATTAGTAGTGAAACTTTGGAAACACGGAGTCGGTATGAGAACTTGAGGGATCAAAGTTAGAACTGAGTAAACACCCAGGAAAAGAAACCCCATATCATTTTTTGTGAATGCTTAACGACCAAGAAGGAGAACAAGAGAAAGATGATGCACCAGAGATGTGGTGCGGGTCAGTGATATCATCATGTTTTCAGTTTTAATTGGTGGTATGGAGGATTGGGATGCTTGGATGAGGAAAGGTTCGATAAAAACAAGATTCCTGCTAAGGAGGCAAAAATCCGGCAACTGTTTGCGTCATCGGCGACGGTTCCGCCGGTTGTCCGGCGACGAAGCTGGTTCATGGTGGTAGTGCTCGGTGACGCAGTGCGTGGATATATTATTTGATTGATTTCGAGTTCGTATGACCAAGTTATGAGCAAAACTAGAAAGGGTTCGCATTCCGGATGACGGTTCAGTTTTTCAGCGGGCTGTTTGGTTTTCCGGCAATGGTGAACGCGTTTTCCAGTGATGGAAACAAATGCAGATGGTGGGGTTCAATGAGACGAATGTGTGGGTATCTTATTTGCCTAAAACCGAGTTCATTTCCTATGGCTTCAAGGTGATCGACTGTTAACGCGCAAAACCCGACGAACTGAAAGGCTGTTTCAAGTTCTGGAAGTTGTGCAGACTGTGATTGCAGGCATTAGTATTTTTCTAAGGTCCAGAATGTTGAGACGAGTTCGTGGATATGTGATTCTCTCGAATCGGATTTCATTTGATATGGTTTCAAGCTATTCGACTGTTAACGTGCAAAACCAAATGAACCAATGGGTTGTTTTTTATTTTGGAAGCTGTGCAGGCTGTGGCAGCAGATGATAGTAATTTTTTAAGGTCTGTCATGTTGAGACAGTTTGTGGATATGTGATTCGCTCGAATCGGAGTTCGTTTGATGTGGTTTCGAGTTATTCGATTGTTAACGTGCAAAACCGAAAGAACCAGTGGGTTGTTTCATGTTCTGGAAGCTGTGCAGGATATGGCAGCAGGCGTTCGTAATTTTCTAAGGTCTGGCATGTTGAGACGAGTTCGTGGATATGTGATTCTCTCGAATCGGAGTTCGTTTGATATGGTTTCGAGCTATTCGACTGTTGACGTGCAAACCGAATGAACCAATGAGCTGTTTCAGGTTCTGGAAGTTGTGCAGGCTGTGGCAGAAGGCGTTAGTAATTTTCTAAGGTCCGGCAAGTTGAGATGAATTCGTGAATATGTGATTCGCTCGAATCGGAATTCATATGGTCACGTTATGACTATTTTAGTTTCCGTTGTCGTCGGTATTTTCGAATGTTGCGCGTATGGGTTCTGAATGAGTTATACTTGAAGGTTATCTATACGCAAGTGGACGGGTCAGTTGTATTGTAACACCCCAGAATTAGCGGAATACGCCCGGGTGTGACGTACATATTGTCCAAAACACATGTGACACTATTATTTGGCAATAATATCATTAATTCATTGATGATTCAAATAACAAGTACTTTTGCAAATAAGAAAAATTACAAGGAAAAAAACAAGTCAAACACTTTATTTTAGATATCCTATTTATGTGTCTTCTCTTGTTTCATCCTCTAATAAGCGTACCTATAACATATGTATAAAATAATGTCAACTAACTTAATAATTGGTTAGTTCACACATTTTTTATATAATACATAAAAACCATACAATTCCATGAAACTCGTGAAAGCAAATAAGGTCCTTTCCAATTGGGATTGTGCACCAATGTACTCGGTTAATGAGGCCCTTTTACACTCATAACAACAAGGTCCTGAGTGCAAAGGGGGGCGTATGATCATACTATATTGAAGTAATCCATGCATAAGTAACAAGTAAGCACACAAGTCCATGTATGAATTGTAGTTTGTAAGCAAAATCATAAAACAATTGGGTTTTTTTGTAGGATACATATGCTACCCCCAAAACAATAAAAGAGTAAAAAGGGCGTTGTGAGAAACTCACCTTTGAAATTGGTAGGACAACTTGGAAACGAAACGGAAAGCTCGTTATATGAAACCGAAGGATCGAATCTCGCGAGCTAAAATAATAAACACTATAATTACTAACTAAAATAATAGAAAATAAAAGGTTGGTTTTTTAAAGTTCATGTATGATTATTTGTATATATAGTTATATACTTTTACACCCTTTAACGTATAATAATGTTTAAGTTTAACGGATTTAACGATCTATTATTATAATATTATTTATGAGTTTACTAATAAATTTGTTTATAATGTTTACGAGGTTTTAGCGTTATTGGTATAATTTAGTATAACATTTGACGGTTTAATTTCTATAAAGTTATAACGATTTTATATTATATATATCCATATTTATATATATATATACATATATTACGAGTTTTATTGAAGGGTTCGGGTTTGTAAAAGTTGGATTTTTGGATAAAAAGGTTAAAACTATCTAAACAATTGTTATTTGACTTAAAAATGATTTATATTTATTTTATAATGATTTATAAATATATAAGGTTTATTAAAAACTAATAGAATAATTTGTAAAAATACACATAAAGATAGTGCAGTGACCCATATTCGAACCCGGGTCTCCACAACCACAACACACATACCCAACCACTAGACCAGACTTCATTTGTGTTATATGTTCAAAAACACATCTATATAAATAATATACTTCAGGTTCTTCATCTTCATAACAAACCCTAGATGTTTTAATTCTCCAAAACCATTCAATGTTTGACTGATTTAGGTTAGGGGTAATGTTAGACACTCGAAACTAATACGAATCCATATTATACTTACTGGATTTGGTGCCCGAATAATGGAGAACAAGACTCGACGGAAAAGTAAAATATGATGAAGAAATCGGAGTTATAGAGAGTTTTAGAAAGGATATTGAAGATTGGTGCGAGTTTAGATGTTGGTTTGGGTCCTATTTATAGCCTCAATTGCTTTGTTTGATGTTTAATTCGAGTTAATGGAGTCTATATTGTAGGTCCGGCGAGTTTAGTGGTTAATACAAGTTAATTAGGTGTTAAATGGTGAAATAACTCGCGTAATAAAGCTTATAATTAATGGAGAAGTCATTTGATGGGATTAACAGATCAAATGGAGGTTAAATGATGGTTTTAGAGGTTTGTAGGAATTTTTAGGTCGCCGCCGACGATGCTCTTGCCGGAAAAACCTGAAGGAAGAAGGGGGAAGGGGCTGGGCTCTTATTTTATTATTATTTTAAGTGAAATTTACACATTAAGTCCCTAAACTATCAAAACTTATATGTTTTGTTTTTAAACTTTATTTATCCTTTGAATCTTGAACTTTATGATTATATATAACTAGATAAAAATTTTACATACTTTAATATCTTTGATTTCTTTACGTTATATACTCAAATAGTTTGAATCTTGATTATTTTATAGCCCTTTAAGGCTCGGAGATCCATTAATCGAACAATACGAATAGAAAATGAACATAAACGAACTTTAAATCCTTGAATATGATATAAATTGATAACTTTCAAAAACAAGTACATTGAAATGACAAAACGGGTCGGTTCAACAAACACAAATATGAATACGAAAAATTGGCAAATGTCATTAAGTAGAAGAATCCGTAACAATAAGATGAGGATACTTTGTTCGCATCTGATCTTCTCGTTCCCAAGTGAATTCAGTGCCATGCTTGGATTCCCAACGAACCTTTACTGTAGGTTCCCAGCCGGATCACACTGGAATATCTCGTAACACGAGGGTGCGGAATCCCCACGTAATACGATACGAGCGTAAGATAGATAATACGTTGAACCGATAAAACAAACTCACGGCACAATACTAATAAACTCGATTGTATTGCAACACTTCAACACGTGATATCAATAATCACTAACACACGTTCGGAGAAACCTTTTTTTTTCACGATAAGCCGAAGTGGAGGTTTAAATAGACCTCGACAACTTCGCCTAACATACTAGGCGAAGTTGTCATAACTTCGCTTATCCTCCAAGTTTGCCTACATCCCAGGCGAACTTATACAAAACAATATTCAAAACCAAACAAACAATCTAAAACGATTACAGACACATAAAAAACACAAGATACTGAACTACTGACATTATGCACCAACAGACTCCCCCTTGGCAGTAGCTTCATATCTCTATCTTCATTCTCGTGTCTAGTAATCCCAAAAATCTCGTGCCACCCGTCTTCAAGCATGAACGCCCTGTCTTACACAGACAGAGACCACCCTCTGGTACTTCTTGGCTTCATCCTTCCACGCAGGAATGTAGAATATCTTCTTATCGTTTAGTACCTGCAAATCAGCTTGAGACAAATTTACCAAGTGCATGGGATCATACACTCTTAGAATCTCCTGTTCGTCCTCAACTTCCATAACAGCTTCAGCTGTTTGACTATCAACGTAACACCACTTGAGACTCTTTAAAACATCCTTGGGCATTATCTTCATCGGCACTTCTTTCAAACACCAAATCGGCTTATATTTCATCACCATCCAAGGTTTGCCATCAGCTCGCATTCCCCTTTCCTTATCTTCAAATAACTTCCCTTTCTGAGGGTTTAACAACTCAAACTTCTTCTCTTTCACGCTTTCTTTCTACACAATCTTCCCAATTATTCTGGCCATATTTTCATCACTCCTATTAATCAATCTCAATTTAGCCAAATCCTTCACCTCACACTCAGGCAAAGTATTGAGCGATCTCAAAGTCCTCTTAAAATACTGAATCCCATCAAAGCGTTTAATCACAAATAACTTTAACTGCTCATCATACAGCCAGCAAATAATACCTTTCTTTGACTCAGCATACCCCTTGATATTGTAACTCTTTTTGAACATTGTTGAAACCGCTGGCTTTTTGTCTTGACAAACCACTGAGCATAGCCTTCTTTTCATCTCGGCTGTTCTTCCCACTCAGACTCATCTGACACATCCATATCTAGACTCGCATTCACCTTTTCACCATCTGGAATATCATGTTCTACACTATCACCCACAATCTCACCTTCTTCTATCTCACTATCAATCACAATCTGTTCTCCTATTTTTTCAATCTCATCAACAGTTAACACATCATCTGTTAAATCATCATCATCACCCAACATTTCCTCATCATCAACAACAACGACATTCTCACCACCTGATCCACCTGATGTACCAGTTGACTCCCCCTGAGATGTGGAAGTCCCAAGAGTTTGTTCAGTTCATGGCAACTCACCACCTGCACCTTTCGATGCATTGGGATCATCGTCTCTATCTTGTCTCTTCTTGGTTCTCAACTCGTCGCCCTTGCAGCTCATCTCCCCCTGAGATGCTAAGAACTCTTTAAGGACATCAAATAATTTATCGTGTTCAACAAGGAGGGACGACTGTAACTGGTTCTCTGCCACAAGTCTCTGGATGGCATGAGTTTGGATGAGATTAATTCTTGACTGTTCAGCAACCACCCGTTCAAGAGCTGCTATCCTCTCGGAATCTGATAAAGTAGCATCAAAATCAAACCTTATGTGAGAAATGTCTTGAGCATACGGTGGAGGAATGCCCAAGCTAGCTGGAATATCAGAAGTACTCTGAAAAGTAACTGTGGGTGGTATTGAAACAGGCATCCCCGCGGTAGCAACCAGCGTTGACTCAACAAATCTCGCAACAACCTCCGATGGAGTGATAGTAGGAGGTGGCAAGGAGACTATCTTTTGGTGCTGTAAATTGAAACGTGGTCGGAGGAACACCAAAGGATGACGACGTGTCACCACGGGAACACTTGAGGTAATTGGTACTGTCACAGTCATAGAAGAAGGAACCATAGTCATACCAGATAACGAGGGTGGAGAGAAACGAACCACCCTTGAGCTTTCACCAACTCCTGAACTTTCACCAGCTCTGACCTTCTTCAATCTTCGTACCAACTTGTCTAACTCCTCCTCATAGTCAGATTCACTGTCATCCGAGTCTTTCTTTCTCTTACCATGTATTCTTTCTTGTCTGACCAGAATCTGTTGTGCTTCAGTAATATCATCAGTGGAGGAGTCAGAGTCGGTTCTCTCAGAATCCGCCACAGACGTAGCGACCATAGAAATATCCACACCAGATGCCTCAGCTACTAGGGCTCGAACCTCAGCAGCTGGATCATTTTGTTCCATGTCAAAGAACCCTTGCCCTCCAAAGGCGACTTCAAGGTCAACCTGTTCTTCCGGAGCTGCAACAGGGTCAGCATGCAGTGCTTGCTGTACCACAAGAGGTGGTTGAGGAACATTATCCTGTTGCGGTGCCGGGTCACGAAATTCATCTCCTGGAGGAGCAACATAGGCAGGATTCACCAAATAACCAAACAATGCAGTGTGCCGTGGACGAAGTTCCGGTTTGCTACGAGCACTTGATGACCTACATTGCGCAAAAATTCTCTTTCAACATAACGGATAGGACGTCTTTGAGGCAACGTAGGGGCTACATGATTCAGAATCATCTGGAGGAATCTCGGGTACATCAAAAATATTTCCCTGGCGACCGCGCGTCTCTGACGATCAATTTCATAAAACACCATCTGACTAAAGCTGTAGGGCTTGTTGTAAGTCAGGGCAGTCATTGCAGATTGCATTGTTGCCCCCATACCGTCTGTACCAACTTTACGACCAGACATGCACACTATCATCACGTGCATAAGAAAACGCCACTTATCTAATAAAAATCCCTTTCTCCTTTGAGTGTCACCCAACGGACCCGAATAACCCATACGCAGAAACACACCATCTCTGAATGGAGCCGGAAAATCTGTTGGATCATCTGTAGTTTCAGCCCCGAACTGTAAAGCGACCCTTATTTGATCTGCCGAGAACTGTACCACCTGATTGTTCACTGTAGCGCTGATGTGCGAAAATATATATATATAAATAAAACACAAGTCGCAACTAAGCTTTAAAAACCAAACAATCTATCCTAGTTCACACAAACGGCAAGTGTACCGGTCGCGTATAGCACAGATGAGGAAAGTCCGGATATCGAACTCGAAGACACGTGAAAACGTTTATAATCACTAAACTCTAACCAAGACTCACCAAAATATTTAATTGATTTTTTTTTATATTTGATTTAACTACTTAACTTAACTAAATGAAAACTTTTAGCAAAACTTCGGAAACTTTGACTGCAGTGATAAAAACGTCTACCTAGGTAAGAATCATATTGAAGGAGATAACAAGACAATGGATTGAAAACTCTCACGACACCGGTTCTAAAGGATGACACAACTAAGGTTCGCTCAAGAAGGTCAGATCACCTCTCGGTCTCACCAACAAACTCTAACTTATCTTAGTTGATTTTAAGAACAAACCGGGAAAACAAATTATTAACGTGTTCTAATACCGACTCACCTCTCGGTCTCACCGACACACTAGCCTAATGGAAACGAATACTACGCAACCAAGGATAGAGGAACAATTCAACTTAACTTAAACTAGACCAACTAATCGCTCAAACACCCAAACCCGACAAGAACAAAACCCACTCTCGCGCGATCTTAATTCTAACAAGTAAAAGTAATGAGACGAGTTTACTTCTTATCACCTCTCGGTCTCTAAGAAGGTGTTTCACAACTGATTTTATCTAATTAATTTACCCACTTATCCCTACGGTTGTACTTCCCGCAAATAAACCCTAAACACAAAGTAAAGAGCCTTAAACATGCAACAACTAATCAAAACCGATTCAATTAATTAAAGCACGAGGTTATTAGGTATAATCAAACAAAACACAGCCACTAAACACAATCTAATTTACTGTTAAATCAAACTTTACATTAACAATTTAAGCCATGATCATTAACAATCCATATTACTAGTCAAAACCTAACAATATTCATCAAACCTAGGTAGAACAAACAAGATTAGCTACTCATTAAGTTTGGACAGCCATTAACATTCAAGTAAAACATCATAAACATTAACATAAACATAATCAAACTCATTCAATATCCAAGAATAACTAAATCAAAGTCAAACAATCAATTACTTTCAAAACAATCCAAAGAAAAAGATCAATTCAACTAGTTAGGGTTCTTGAACAAAAAGTAAAGTTTTGAGAGTTTTACTTAGAGTATATGGCTGATATAAATGATGAAAAACGAGTATAGCTGCTGTCCCAAGTCACCCAAGCCTTCTTTCCTTCTTCCCTAGCCGCCACCTAGCCACCACAAAATTTTCTTTCTTTTTCCTCTTGCTGCCGATCGGACTAGGTAGTAGGAGTTAGGGTTCTTTGATTTCGGTTTTGTGGCTGGATTATGGCTGAAAACTAAGTTAATTAACTTAATATAATATCATGTAAGTCTTCTAACTTGTGGGCTTGGGTCGGCCCTTGAGTTGTAGATTTGAAACTTGACCAAAAAGGCCCCTAAAGTCTTCCAACTTAACTCTTTTTTCACCATCTTTCATAAACCTACAATTAACATTTAAACTTTGTAAATTATTGCACTTAACCCCCAATACTTTCATAAAATAAAAAATTAAGCATAAAAACCATGATAAAATCATAAGGAAAGTAAGTGTGTTTTACTACACATCAAGCGCGCATAACCGGAGGATCAACTCTACAGTCATATTCTACCGTTCGCCAAAAGTCTTCGATATTTGGTAGTGAAATGGGGAGAGTAGTCGTGATGGCGTGAAAAATACGTGAGCGAACGAGGAATGAAATGATCTCACGATAGTCGTCTATACCACTAGCATCCGGATCCAAAGTGATATACATGTTGTGACCCGGAAAGAACTGTCGGTTGTTGTCACCACCTTCGTCACCACCAGCACCACTAGCCCCTGCCATAGCAGCCATATCTGCACAACAAACGTTCTAAGTTAGAACATCGACATAGAAGATCATACCTTCGCCTGTTACCATTAGCGAAATTATGATATCTTTTACGTTTAACTTTGCAGAACCCAATTTCGTCTGAGTAAACCGATCAGAACACTTAGATAAGATTTTCATGAGCAGGCGAAGTTAGTCATATGGCGAAGTTGAGTACAACTTCGCCCTAAACTCTAACTTCTCCTGAGAACAAACCAGGACACTTAAATAATATAATCTTGAGCAGGCGAAGTTAAACCTATGGCGAAGTTGAGTACAACTTCGCCTAAACCCTAACTTCGCCTGAATCTGAAACGGCGTAGCACGATGATCCTTTCATGGTTTTGTTTGGTAGTTTTGGATAATGAAAACATGAAAAGATTCTTCAATTGAGATCTAGAAGACCAAATGGGTTACAAGCACAGTGAAAACAAATAGTTTATCAAGTGTTTAAAGGGTTTTACAAGCTATGTCACACATCGGATCACCAAGGCCCTGATTATCACCATTAATATGAATTATAGGTTAAATCGATCCTACACACCTTTATCACGGACGAGAAACAAATAGTAATGAGGTTCGATTTAATGTATAATTTTGCCGAGGGTTAGAAGTGTGTGGGTTTAAGTTCGCCGAGGGATAAGAGTTTCGAAAAATTTGACCAAGTTGACCAGTCTTATCACCTTATATAGTTTTGCAAATACATGGGCGAAGTTAAGGTTAACTTCATCCCTTTGACAACTTCGCCCCTAAGTCAAACAGCTGGTCAACTTCGCTGTAGTTATAACTTCGCCTAATCCAACTTCGCTTAATAAACAACTTCGCCTTAAGTGAGATTAAATAAAAAGGAATCAAAACTAGTAACCAAGGGTTTATTAAAACGTACCAAGGTATAAAACATAAAACAAAGTAAAGAAAATTAATTAAACGGGATCAAATTTCAGTCTTGACGAGAACCTGCATGTTTTAGAAAAGATCCGAACAGGAATCATACTAATTAAGTGGTTGTCACATAGATTCATGTTTAGCAGTATTATGACATAAAGAAACAGGTTGTAAGCAGGTATAAAACTTAGTATGGTTTTCATCGCTTCTGTGATACGGATTAAGTTCAATTAAGCTCAAACTTTAGATGGACATCACATGAGAGATTGTGATGCCTCCTATCTATTCTCAAAGCGTATTTGGCTTTCCCCACGTCACCCCGAGTTGACTTCGATCCGTAGTGTCTGATTAGTCAATGTGCACACACCTATCTTTGGAGTCTTCTTCGCGTTCACTCTCATGCTTGAAATATTCTTTCTTGCCTCTTTCTTGATATTTGACAAAACATAAGCTTCAGAAGGCTTAACAATATACACGTTTTTTTTTTAATAAAGACATTAATAAAACTTCAAATTGTAGACAACTGCAAGTCCCGAATCTGGATCACTGCAGGTACTTGATACTATCTTCTCAGGAATCAGAACACTCACGGGCTCGTGTATGACTGGGTAATCACTTTTCTGCCTATCATTCGGAAAGATGTATATGAAGACATGCACAACTCAGAATGATTCTCCACATTAAATCGAGAAGATTTAGTTTGTATCACTTCTACTTTTACGTACCATAGAAAGCTACCATAACATACAATGACTGTTCTTGAGTCTTTTAGGCCTATTAACTTCACCAGTTAAGCACACAAAAACAGTTTTCTATCACTTTCCAAGGTTGGATCAATTTTCTTTTAAACATTGTATTGAAACTTCTTACGAAGTTATAGACTTGAAAAATTATATCATCTCCCTAAAAAAAGTTTTAAATTCTATCGCCCTGATCAAGTCAAAGTCTTCAGGTAAACGGCTATCCCGAAGATCCAATGGATCAGCTGGACCGACCACATACGAGTATGTGTCCTTCTAACTAAGTATGAACGACTATTTTCCAGCGAAAGAATAAAAGCCCATCATAAACCGCCCCGGTCACTTTCAGTCATCTGGTTAATGGTTATCCTCATAATCTACAAGTAGAAGTAAGGACCAAAAATATCCGAAGATATGTCCTTCAAACTTAAGCAACCGACATAATTTTAAGCGATAGTGCTGTTTTTTTTTTAATAAACCAGGTTACTCGAGATGGATCATCCCATTAAGCCCAACAAGATTTTGAAAACAGGATCGGTCAAACGCTTTAGTAAAAAGGTCGGCAAGATTATCCAAAGAATCAACCTTTTCAAGCACAATTAATTTATTCTCAGCACAATCCCGTATAAAGTGATGACGAATGTCAATATGTTTAGTTTTGCTGTGTTTGACGGGATTGTTAGTTACTGAGATTGCAGCAGAGTTATCAATGCAAATAGGAGTTTGAGTGAAATTCAGACCATAATCGCGCAATTGCTGTTGTATCCATAGAACCTGGGAGCAGCAGTTTGATACTGCCATGTACTCTGCTTCGCAGGTTGAAATGGCTACTGAGGTCTGCTTCTTGCACTGCCACGACACCAATCTTCCTCCCAAAAATTGACACCCACCGGTTGTTGACTTCCTGTTCTGATTGCAACCTCCATAGTCAGAATCCGTGTAAGCTACCAAATCCAGTTCTCCCCCTTTCGTGTACCACAATCCCAACTTAGGCTTGCCTTTGAGATACCGCAAGATTCTCTTCACTCCCTTCATGTGAGATTCCTTCCGGCTTGCCTGAAAACGAGCACACAAACTGCAAACATAATGTCAGGTCTAGATGCAGTTAGATACATTAAAGAACCTATGATTGCTCGATATTGGGTGGGATCAACGTCTTCATCACTGTCAGAATCAGCACCCAGTTTGTGGTTGACGCAAAATGGAGTGTCAAATGGGGTGCTATCATCCATCTTGAAGCGTTTGAGTACATCATGGATATATTTCGTTTGATGAATAAACATCCCATCTTTCTTCTGATCTACCTGCAATCCCAAAAAGAAAGTTAATACGCCCATGGCGCTCATTTCAAACCTCTTTTTCATGACTGCTTCAAATTCCTGACACATGGTGACTTTTGATGCAGCAAAAATGATATCCTCCACATAGACTTGAACGAGTAGAAAATCTCCACCTTTTCTCTTGACAAACCGCGTGCTATCGATCTTTCCTCTTTCGAACCCATTCTCAAGCAAGTAATCGGACAAGGTTGCGTACCAGGCACAAGGGGCCTGATGTAGCCCATATAAAGCTTTACTCAGTTTGTACACATGATCAGGAAAATCTGGGCCAGGGAAACCCGGAGGTTGTTCAACATACACCACCTCATCGACTTTACCATTAAGAAAGGCACTTTTCACATCTAACTGGAACACTTTCATCTCTTTATGTGCAGCAAATGCCAAAAATAGTCGAATTGCCTCCAATCTTGCCACAGGAGCAAACACTTCGTTGTAATCGATTCCTTCTTGCTGATTAAACCCTTTTACTACCAGTCTTCCCTTGTTGTGTATGATTATCCCTTTCTCATCTCTCTTACATTTAAAAACCCACTTTGTACCGATGGCATTTACGTTCTGTGGTTTTTCAACTAATTTCCATACTTCCATCTTCTCAAACTGTGCTAATTCTTCTTGCATGGCTTCAACCCACGAGCTATCCTTTAGAGCCATTTGATAATTCTTCGGTTCAATCTGGCTGATGAAGCAGGTGTACAAGCATTCATTTATGATACCCGTGTCTTTAATGCTTGCGTAAACACATGTGTGTTCATCCAAACTTCTTCTTGTTTGAACACCGTCAGACAGATTACCTATCACGTTCTCCAAAGGGTGATTTTTGTGAATTCCAATAGTCTGAACCGGACCGACTTCCAGATTGTTTTCTAAATTTGAAGAGAGTTCATCAGTGTGTGATTGATGTTGAGAGTGAAATGAATTGTATAATTCTTCTTTAGTGGAGGCTGCAGGAGTATCAACCGCACTTGACGAGGTTGTTTAACATTCATCGTATTGCGGACGTTGCACAATATTCTCCTCCTCGTCATACAGAATCTGTGAAGCAATTTTCTCATCAACTTCTGCAAAATCCAAGTAGGGCACATTAAAAGATTTGAATAGTTTATCATAGTCGAAAGCTTCAGCAGGTCCCGTGCTAGGCCCTGGTGATTTGTAACTCGTAATGTCAGTGTTACAGACCACCTCAACCTTGCTGTTCGATAAATTAAAGACTCTTCTATTGGGAGTCCCAACAACATATCCGAATAAAATACCTTCGTCGACTTTCTCACCAAACTTCGAGTTTGTCTTTAATATTGAACATGGGGACCCGAAAGGTTCGAGACCATTCATGTTTGGCTTTCTACCATGCTTAAGTTCATAAGAAGTTTTATTTAATCTTTTAACAGTTAAAACACGATTAAGGATATAACAGGCTGTGGCAACAGCCTCAGCCCAGAACACCACGGGAAGTTTAGCATCTGCCAGCATGGTCTTGGCTCCTTCGATTAGCGTTCTATTCTTCCTCTCAGCTTCTCCATTTTGTTGCGGAGTTTACGGGGCGCTGTACTGATGTTCTATCCCTTTCTGTAAGCAGAACATCTCCATCTGATAGTTCTTGAACTCTGTACCATTATCACTCCTGATGTACTTAACCTTTCTACCAACAATATTTTCAACCTTGGTAATCAAGTTAATTACCAACTGAACTGTCTCATCTTTTGCCTTTAGAAAGTATACCCAAGAGTATCGAGAGTAATCATCGGTTACAACCAAGCAGTATGACGTTCCACCTAGACTCTTTACATTCACAGGACCAAAGAGATCCATGCGTAGTAGGTCTAGGGTACTGACAATTGAGTTAAACTTCTTGGAGTGATGAGGCTTTTTGTGTTGCTTTCCTTTCTTACATGACAAGCATTGATCTTCAAAGTTAAAATTCTTCAAGGGAACTCCAAGTACCAGCCCATTCTTGACAATGTAATTCATTTTGCGAAGATGTATATGTCCCATTCTTCGATGCCATAATTCTGACTCAGACTCAGTTGCCTTTGACAGAAGACATGACTATTCTGTTGTCATCTTAGTTGACCTCATATCCATTACATACGTGTTCTTTTCTCGTGGAGCTTTCATCACCACCCAGGCCTCTGGTATCTTGAAACTAGGATAAAGAACGATTGCCTCATTTTTAGTAAAATGCACCGTGTATTCTTTGTCACAAATCTGAGATACACTCAACAAGTTATGCTTCAACTCTTCCACAAAATTCACCTTCTCTAACTTCATTCTTCCATTCGTCACAGTTCCAATACCACTGATTCTACCTCCACTCTCTCCAGCGAAACTAACCCTTCCTCCTTGAACAGATTTCCGGTCACGTAACAATTTCTTGTTACCAGTCATGTGCCGGGAACAGCCAATGTCAACAACCCACATATTGTTTACAACCCTGTTTGACTGTTCCTGCACAATTAAAGAAATAGATTAAAATCTGGGGACCCAAGACCTACTGGTCTTGGTTCGATTAAATCTGTTGACCGACATCCAGTACTTTGGTTGCCCAAAGTCAGTTTGAGGATGGTTTCTGTAAGTTCTGAAAGGAAACCTTCTAGAGAACTGGCTATGAGGCCATCCAACCTTAGTGAATTTACTGAATTATAATTGTTGGTTTGGTAGTTGACTGGGAAAAAATGAGACTGATTTCTTTGAAAAATGACTGAAATTTGGTGTGTGCACATTCTTACCAGTATCATAATTAGTATTCGTTTTATTCTCAGTTTTCGGAGGCCTCATACCTCTAATTTTTCTCTGTTTTAAAGGACAATCCGCAATAAGGTGTCCTACTTTATTATATCTGAAACAACTTCTGTTATGAACTTTCGTCTCAACAGTTGTTGCAGATGTCGAGGTTGCATTACTACCCGTTTGTCTAACATATGGTGGGACGAATGGATTTAGGGAAGAATTCTTTTCATCGGGCTTATATTCCTCCCCACGTTTTAGTAATACTACCTCTTCTTTTATTTCACCCAATTCGGATGACTTGTCCGAATTTGATGAGACAGAGCTAGGGACAGAAATCGCAACATTAGAACTTAACTTACTCGTTTCGCTTTTATCAACTTTAGTTTCTTTAGTAGAATTTTTGATTGGAACTGTCTGACTAATCTCAACATTCGCAGATTGCTGATTACTAGGATCATAAGTATAGTTATTGTTGTACGGTGGTGGAACTTCAGAAAATCCAATTCCTCCTTTTTTAACCGGGGAACATTGAACACTTATGATGTGATCTAGCATTGCTGAGGAATTTCTAAATTGTTCAATTTTTCTGTTTAGTTCCACCACTTTTACCTGGTAATCAGCTATCTGTTTATCTTTTTCAGCAATCAGTTTGGTTTTTTCTTCTAACACTTCATAACTAAGATCAATTACTTGTATTTTTTCAGCTAGACTGGCTTTAAGACTTCTGATATCCTTTTCACTAGCTTTTATTTTTACCGAGTAACTGTTTTCTCTAGTTTTAGTATAGTGATGATCTTCTTTTAAGGTTTTAAATTATGTGTCCAAAATAACAAACTGATCAGTTAATGTTTTCAATTGTTCAGACAGATTTTCACATTGTTCACACTGATGTTCAGAACTTACCTCAGAGAGCTGATCGTTCACTTCTGCCATATATGCTTGATTTTCTCCCGTCTCCCTCTCACTTCCTCCAGTTTCGATGTTTACCAAATTAGCCTGTTTGAACACTTCCTCAACTTGTATATTCCAGTTGTATCCACCATTCTGTCTAGATACCATAGCCCTATTTTCACTACCACCCCCATTCTGTTGAGCAGGCCTTTCTGACTTCGTTCGACTCTCTCATTTGTACATTCCTTAGCAAAGTGACCATTTTGTTGACAGTTGTAACATCGAACCTTTGATTTATCAAACCCTGGTCTTTCTCCAACAAACTTTCTACCCGTTTTCTTTATGAATCTCTTTACCCTTCTTACTATCATAGCCATCTGCCACTGCAGGTCCATCTCTTCCAAATCATCAGCATCGATCTGATCATAGTCTTCATCCAATGTTGCAGGGTCGACTATTTTACCTTTGATGTAGTTCTCATAGGATGCAATGAAGGATGCATAGAGAGCAAACTGTTGTTCAGCTGATTTAACACTCATGGGCATCTGTGAGTAGTTGTAGCTTGGAACATTTAACGAGAAATTTCCAGTTGTGGCTTGAGGTTTTGAAGGATTACTACCTCCAGCTATGAAACATACGTCACCATCCATATTGAGAATCACATGACCATCTCGAGTTGAGTTTGAGTTTGATTCTCCCTTTGAGTAGTAGGCAGAGGATTCTGATTTTGAACTTGAGCTTGGAGTGACTTTCGCACCATACATCCCTGGATCCTGAACCTGATCAGTTGGTGTCTCCTTCCGAACCATGTTAAGTTCAAAATATCGTAACTTATTGACCACTGTTTCCAAATCAATCTTGGCAAAGTCTTTATCTTCTCTCATCAGAACAGTGTACATTTCCCATTTTGGTGGAAGAGCATCAAGAAGTTTCTCTACTACCTCTTCTTCCTTGTATTCAATGGAGTAATTACTTAGTTCGGTCATCAAGTGATAATATCTTGTGATGATATCGTCAAGTGATTCATTTTTCAAATACTTGAATACAGAGAATTAGGTTTTTAGCAGCTTTGTCTTGGAAGCACGTATCCCCACATTACCTTCATATCTATTTTCTAGTGCTTCCCATAGCTCTCTAGCAGTTTTGTATTTCTTGAAGGTGTGAAAAATCTCTTGTGGAAGAGCCATTGTTATAGCTGCATGAGCTTTACTCTCTGCCTCATACATTTTCTTTTCCTCCTCTTACATCTTACTGTACTTCTTAATCTGTTCACGACCTTCAAACAAGGATGTTGGTGGAATGTATCCGTCTTGAATGCAAACCCACATCTTAGCATCTTGATACTTCACATATTGTTCAAACCGATCTTTCCATGCAACGAAATCGGTACCCTTAAGCATTTTTGGAGCTTTATTTGCTGAACCGGCTTCAACCTCCATCTTTACCAGTTCTGTAATGTTTATTGAAGTCATAGTTGAAAGAAATACGACTCGAAATAAAACGAAAGTACTTTTTGTGAACAGTGATCAGATAGCGAAGTTATTACAACTTCGCTTGAAGCTTAACTTCACTTAAAGCTTAACTTTGCTTGAAGCTTAACTTAACTTCGCTTGAAGCTTAACTTCGCTGAACACTCAACCTCGCTGCTTCCTAATTTCGCCTCTTATTAACTTCGCTGACAACTTCGCCTCTTATTAACTTCGCTTAAACCTTATAAGTTCGCTTAAACCCTACGTAAGTTGACGGAAACTTCGCTTGATGAACACAAGGTTTGCAGGTTTTAATTGGATGTATTGCGAGGTATGCGGAGGTGTTTTGGGGTATATTTGATGGTGGAAGATGGGCAAGACACAAAAATTAAGTATTTCAACGTAAACTCGTTCCGCGAATAGTCGAACGGAACGATCTTAACACCCGTGTGATAATCCCGAACCACACAATCACGAGCAAATGCTCTGATACCAATTGTAGGTTCCCAGCTGGATCACACTGGAATATCTCGTAACACGAGGGTGCGGAATCCCCACGTAATACGATGCGAGCGTAAGATAGATAATACGTTGAACCGATAAAACAAACTCACGGCACAATACTAATAAACTCTATTGTATTGCAACACTTCAACACGTGATATCAATAATCACTAACACACGTTCGGAGAAACCTTTTTTTTCACGATAAGCCGAAGTGGAGGTTTAAATAGACCTCGACAACTTCGCCTAACATACTAGGCGAAGTTGTCATAACCTCGCTTATCCTCCAAGTTCGCCTACATCCCAGGCGAACTTATACAAAACAATATTCAAAACCAAACAAACAATCTAAAATGATTACAGACACATACAAAACACAAGATACTGAACTACTGACATTAAGCACCAACATTTACCAAAGATATGCGGCTTCGTTTAGTTTCCTTGTCTTTTCGATCCATGATTTCTACCGGTTTCTTGACAAAGTGCATTGTTTCATCGATGCGTACTTCATCGAGTGGTACGTGTAGATTTCCATCAGCAAGACATTTCTTCTAATTTGAAACATGAAATGTCGGATGAACGTTAGAAAGCTCTTGAGGAAGTTCGAGTGTGTAAGCAACACTACCAACGCGAGCAAGAATCTTGAAAGGTCCAACGAAATGAGGAGATAGTTTGCCTTTCTTCCCAAAACGAACAACACCTTTCCAAGGAGATACCTTGAGAAGGACACGGCCACCAACATTAAACTCAAGAGGTTATCGTCGGTTATCAGCGTAACTCTTTTGACGGCTACGAGCGGTTAAGAGGTTTTGTCGGATTTGAGCAATTAAATCAGTAGTTTCTTGAACAAGTTCCGGACCAGTGATTTGGGTTTCACCAATTTCGTTCCAACAGATAGGTGATCGACATTTACAACCATAGAGTGCTTGAAATGGAGCCATATCGATACTCGAATGAAAACTATTATTGTACGAAAACTCAATCAAGTGAATATGAGAATCCTAGTTTCCACCGAAATCCATGACACATGACCTAAGCATGTCTTCGATCGTTTGGATCGTGCACTCGGATTGCCCATCGGTTTGAGGATGATAGGCGGTGCTAAGATCTAATCGAGTTCCCAACACGTTTTGAAGCGATGACCAGAAGTGAGAAGTAAAATGGCTATCACGATCGGAAATGATACGCAAAGGTATACCATGACGACAAACAATACGCTGAACATAAATCTGAGCGAGTTGATCAACCGAAAACTTTTCGTTGATCGGGATGAAATGAGCAGATTTAGTCAAACGGTCAACTATAACCCATATACCGTCGTGACGGTTTCGAGTAGTCGGAAGCTTGAACACAAAATCCATAGAGATATCTTCCCATTTCCAAACAGGGATGTGTGGTTGAATGAGCAAACCAGATGGTCGTTGGTGCTCGGCCTTAACTTTTGGCGCAAGTAAGGCATTTTCCCACATATAACGCGATGTCCTTCTTCATACCGGGCCACCAAAATGTGTTCCGTAGATCAAAATACATCTTATCCGCACCGGGATGAATGGAATATCGAGACTTATGAGCTTCATCCATAATAAATGTGCGAAGATCGTCACAATTAGGAACCCACAAATGATTGAGGTAATATAACAAACCATCACGCTTAGTTTCAAGTTGATTCTCGACACCACATGACATTTCATCATACATATTACCCTCGGTGATAGAGACATGTTGGGCTTCAAAGATACGAAGTTGGAGATCGGTTTGAATGGTCACACAATGAAGTAGAATTGATTTCACATGGGTCTTTCGACTAAGGGCGTCGGCTACAACATTCGTTTTACCAGGGTGATAACGAATTTCGCAGTCGTAGTCGCTAAGTAGTTCGGCCCATCGTCGTTGCCGCATGTTTAGATCTTTTTGGTCAAAAATATGTTGAAGACTCTTATGGTTGGTGAATACCACGCACTTAGTTCCATAGAGATAGTGTCTCCAAATTTTCAACGCGAATACAACGGCACCGAGTTCGAGATCGTGCGTTGTATAATTCTTTTCATTAACCTTAAGTTGTCGTGAAGCATAAGCGATAACTTTACCTCGTTGCATAAGGACACAACCGAGGCCTTGATTGGAAGCATCGCAATAGAAAACAAAATCCTCATTGCCCTCGGGAAGTGCAAGGATCGGTGCATCGCAAAGCATGCGTTTAAGAGTTTGAAAAGCTTCATCTTGCTTTGGTCCCCATACATAAGGTTTATCCTTATGAGTTAGAGAGGCTAGGGACAAAGCGATCTTGGAAAAATTAAGAATGAAGCGCAGATAATAACCCGCAAGACCAAGAAACGAACGAACTTCGATAGGAGTGGTTGGAGTTTTCCAATTCTTGACGGCTTCGATTTTGGCTGGGTCAACGTGGATACCCTTTTCGTTCACTATATGCCCTAAGAACGGAATTTCCTTCAACCAGAATTCACACTTTGAAAAATTAGCATAGAGTTGTTCCTTCCTTAAGAGATCAAGGACGGAATGAAGATGTTTCTCGTGCTCGGCTTTGGACATGGAATAAATAAGAATGTCGTCAATAAAAACAATTACGAATTTATCTAAGTAAGGTTTGCATACACGGTTCATGAGGTCCATAAACACTGCGGGTGCATTCGTTAGCCCAAAAGGCATAACCATAAATTCGTAATGCCCATAACGAGTCCGAAAAGCGGTTTTGGGTATGTCATCTTCATGCACGCGTAGTTGATGATAACCCGAACGAAGATCAATCTTTGAGAAGCATGAAGCTCCTTGGAGTTGATCAAAAAGATCGTCAATACGAGGAAAGGGATAACGATTCTTGATTGTGAGTTCGTTAAGCTCACGGTAATCAATGCACATACGAAAGGATCCATCTTTCTTCTTGACGAAAAGAACAGGTGCGCCCCAAGGAGATGAACTAGGGCGAATGAACCCTTTATCCAAAAGTTCTTGGAGTTGGTTAGACAATTCTTGCATCTTGGAGGGTGCAAGACGATAAGGAGCCCTCGCAATCAGGGTTGCACCAGGCACGAGATCGATTCGAAATTCCACATCACGATTAGGAGGAAGACAAGAAACATCATCGGGAAACACCTTGGGATACTCACGAACAACAGGAATGCCCTCAATTTTTCGTTCTTTCTTTTCCACCACATGGGCTACAATGCAACATACTTCTTGCGTATGTACGTTTGGGCTTGAAAACAAGTGATAAAATTTAGGCTCGAGGAAGAAGGATTTTCACCAGAGACGCGAAGAATTTGACCATCAGCAAGCGGAATACGAATGAATTTCTTGAAGCAAACAATTTCAGTACGATGAACAGATAACCAGTCCATGCCTACTATGATGTCAAAACTCCCCAAGTGCATAGGAGTGAGGTCGATTGAGAACTCGTGGCCATTTAAATCTCACTTGCAATTTCGAATGACCGAGTCAATTGATATATATTTACCATTAGCTACCTCAACAGAATACGAGTTTTTAAGCTTAGATCGGGATTTAGCAAGTAAAGGCTCAAATTCAAAAGACGCAAAGCTCATATCGGCACCGGTATCAAATAAAATGGTTGCAAAGTGGTCATTTACGTGGAACGTACCGTTCACCACATCGCCGCTTTGCTGAGCTTGATTCGCATTAATCATGAAAGCATGCCCACCATTTTCTTGAGGAGCTTGAGCAGCTGGAACGGCTTGACCAACTTGTGGTGCAGGAGCTTGGATAGCTTGATGCGACAGCACTTGAGCTTGGTTAGCCAACAACAGTGGAACTTGCGGATGATAAGCTTGTTGGGTTTGATAAGTTTGCACTTGGTATATCGGGGCTGGTGCAAGCTAAAGAGAGTTTACAGATGCGAGTCGTGGACACGCGTTGCTAAAGTGGTTAGGATCACTACAATGGTAGCAAGCTCGCACTTGGTTCAATGGTTGGGCATAAGACACATGATGGGGGTTTGGTTGAGCCAATCTTGGAGGAGAAATGACAGAGGTTTCTCGGCAAGTGGCACTAAGGTGTCCAAAACGGTTGCAACGAGTGCATTGACGACAAACAGAAAAGGCGGGGTGGTGTCATTGGCAAGCGTTGCACAATGGATGGGGTCCATTGTACGGCTTTCGAAGAGGTGGTGCAAGGTTGGTTTGGGATTGAGGTGTGGTTTGTTGGGTTAACGCATAGTTCTTGCGCTTTTTGCCATGGTGGTGTGAGGAGAAAGGAGGCTTGGATGCCTCGGGTTTCGATTCGTTGGACTCGATAGAGGGTTTATCAGTTGGTTTCTTCGATCCCTTCAATGTCAAAGTCCCGACTTTAAAATGATTATCATTTAAAGTTGAAGCAAGATTGATCGCGTCACCAAGTTCCTTGGGATTACTACTCAAAACACAATCTTGGATTTGTCTCGGTAGTCCCCGAATGTACTTATCGATGGCACGCGAAGTTGGGGTAACAAGGTGAGGTACCAGCACACTGAGGTCATTGAAACGAGAAGTGTAAGCTGCGTGCTCACCACTCTCTTGTTTGAGGTTCCAAAACTCAGCTTCCAAGTTCATAAGCTCACTTGGAGGGCAGAACTGTTTGGTCATCAGTTCTTTCAATTCATCCCATGGCATAGCCATGGCGGCTTTGGAACCACGGGTTGTCTTTTCCTTCACCCACCAAGTAAGTGCCCCTTTTTCAAAGACACTTGTAGCAAAACGGGTTCGCTTATCATCGGGATACTCAATGTGGAGAAATTTTCTTTCCATTTGTTCGTACCACTGAAGTAGGGCAGCAGCACCTTTAGTCCCATCAAACTCTGGGGGTTTGGTGCTGGTGAAAGTCTTATACGAACAGTGAGATGGTTTAGGCTCGCTAGAAGCAGAGGCGTTATTAGCAGAAAGATTCAGGTGAATTTGTGTCATCACATCAGGAATGACCACTGCTAGTTGTTTGGTGATTTGAGCAGTTAACTTGTGACTAGAGGATCCGGAAGAACGACGCTTGTTGAAACGGAGAGACATTCTGCGAACAATGGTGACGAAATTCGTGAGACTCGGAATAGGGTGTGGTATAAAAATCCTTATTAAGGTTTGCTTTTAAAAAAAGAATAAATAAATAAACATAAATAAATAAATAAAATCATAACAATGGTAATAAACCATGGACTCTTATTTTCCAAACATCTAAGAAATTCGAAATCAAATCGAACCGAAAGCCAGGTATTCGTGTACAGACTTCCAGTTAAAACACATTGTAAAACATAGAAGAGTGCAACCATATTCGTTTCACAAAGCGAACATGATCGCGGTGAAAACTTAAAGTTGTGATTCATATGGCGTTGAAAATGGTATGCTTTGGCCTAATAGGATTCATGCCCTTTCCTAACTCTTAGGGTAAGCAACCGGGTCCCGTGTCTGATTAGGATTTATACGCATTGCTTATCCTTAGGTTTCAATAACCTTGGTGTCAAGATTTTCGGAAAACAAGCACGTCCCCCTTACAGTTACTACATACCCGCCATAACGAACCATCTTTAAGAAGAAGAAATATCAGAACACCACAATAAAAAATCAATTATTGAAAATGTTTGAAAAATCTTTGCTTTTAGGCATAAGCCTTGGACTTGTGTGTGCTTGTGTAATTGAAGTAATTGAATCATCAGTATAATGGTAACAAGTACGTGCTTTTAACAATCACATAACGCGCACATAATTTTCTAATCATACAACCTAAACAATTAAACAAATAAACTATAACTAACTAGAACACTACGTCTAATGTCCTATCTTCTAGTCACGACTCTGATACCCATCTGTAAAACCCCGGCTTTAGCGGAATACGCCCGGGTGTGACGTACAGATTGCCCAAAACACATGTGACACTATTATGTGGCAATAATATCATTAATTCATTGATGATTCAAATAACAAGTACTTTTGCAAATAAGAAAAATTACAAGGAAATAAACAAGTCAAACACTTTATTATTGATAATCCTATTTCAAGTGTCTTCTCTTGTTTCATCCTCTAATAAGCGTACCTGTAACATATGTATAAATTAATGTCAACTAACTTAATAGTTGGTGAGGTCACACATTTTTTATATAATATATAAAAACCATACAATTCTATGAAACTCGTGAAAGCAAATAAGGTCCTTTCCAATTGGGATTGTGCACCAATGTACTCGGTTAATGAGGCCCTTTTACACTCATAACAACAAGGTCTTGAGTGCAAAGAGGGGCATATGATCATACTATATTGAAGTAATCCATGAGCAAGTAAATTGAGCAAGTAACAAGTAAGCACACAAGTCCATGTATGAATAGTAGTTTGTAAGCAAAATCATAAAACAATTGGGTTTTTTTGTAGAATACATATGCTACCCCCAAAACAATAAAAGATTAAAAAGGGGGTTGTGAGAAACTCACCTTTGAAATTGGTAGGACAACTTGGAAATGAAACGGAAAGCGCGTTATATGAAACCGATTGATCGAATCTCGCGTGCTAAAATAATAAACACTATAATTACTAAATAAATAATAGAAAATAAAAGGTTGGTTTTTTAAAGTTCATGTATGATTATTTGCATATATATTTATATACTTTTACACCCTTTAACGTATGATAATGTTTAAGTTTAATGGATTTAACGATCTATTATTATAATATTATTTATGAGTTTACTATTAAATTTTTATATAATGTTTACGAGGTTTTAGCGTTATAGGTATAATTTAGTATAACATTTGACGGTTTAATTTCTATAAAGTTATAACGATTTTATATTATATATATACATATTTATATATATATATAGGGGATGGTTCATGCGAGAAGTCAAGTTACAACGAGAAGTGCGATAAATCAATCTGAACCATTGATTATATATAATCAATGGTATACAATAAGTATGTCAATTTTGTAATTAATAAGATATTATTATAAGAAATTTTTAATTGAAAAGGGTAGACTTGGTATTTATTTATGTGTGGCTTTAATCAAATTAAATGAAATTCACCTTTTCAAGCCAAAACATTTATAATCAATCGTCCCCAAACTATTAGTTACCTCTTTTCAAGCTTATCTTTTAATGAAATTGATTTTTTATCTAAATATTAGTTACCTCTTTTCAAGCTTATCTATTAATGAAATTGATTTTTTTATCTATACAATAATATCTTTATGTATTCCTACATTTATTTTTTAATAATTAATTATACTTTACGGCTGATTTTGTTTTCATATATATTTTGTGAAATATATATTTTATGAATGACATACAATGCCTACACTACAACACTTCCCCATTCATTGTATGCCCACACTACAAAATTTAACGTTTGGTCTACACTTATGTACTTGTATCTTTTATATTCCCTACACAACATGATCAGAGTGTGTACAATAAACAAACCTATTATTGTAGGTTAAAATAGTGGATATCTTATATATGTGACTATTATGTTGTGTAGTACATATATAAGTGGTGTAGATTAATCTATTTATGTTGTGTAAGAAACTTATGGGTTGTGTATGGTATGTTTATGCTGTGTAGGAAACTTGATTTTTGTGTATGGTATGTTTATTTATTGTGTAGGAAACATTGTATGATTTGTTTATTGTGCATGGTATGTTCATGTTGTGTAGGGAACTTGATTATTGTGTATGTAATGTTTATGTGTTGTGTAGGAAACACTAAATGATTTGTTTATTGTGTGTGGTATATTTACGTTGTGTAGGTAACTTGATTATTATGTATGGTATGTTCATGTTGTGTAGGGAGCTTGTTTATTGTGTATGGTATCTTTATTTGTGTATGGAACTTGATTATTGTGTATGGATGTGGATTATGTCTTTTGTGTAAATTGCATGTTTTGTTGTGTATGATATATATCATATTTGTTATTTTTGTATGCACTATTTATTATGTATACAAGCGTTGTGTTTTACTTTGTATGGGATTTCATGTTTATGCATAGGCTGTAAAATATCATGTTATGTGGGATTTTATGTTGATTATATATGTTGCTTAAAAGTGAATAGATTAACAGCCACAAAATAGACGTATAGGTTTTATTTGTTTATTAAAATGCATAATTAGAATAACAAAATTGAATTTGGTTTTTTTAATTTCAGTTTACATCATTATGTTGATATGATGAACAAAATTAAGCACTATAAATTGAGAAAAAAAGATTTAGCAGGTAGATGAACTCAATCAAGCATTTAACGAAAAAAAAACAAAATTAAATTAAAATATCATTATTTGTAACTCCTGTTGTTAGTTACCAATTAAAAAATGAATAATAGTTTACTTATGTACCCTCCTATTTAAATAAACTGAAAATTAAAAGAAAATCTATGATTGGTTACAATTTTTTCTCGCACTTCTCGCACTAAGAATTACTTCTGAAATGAACCTAATCCTATATATATATATATATATATATATATATATATATATATATATATATATATATATATATATATATATATATATATATATTAAGAGTTTTAATGAAGGGTTCGGGTTTGTAAAAGTTGGATTTTTGGATAAAAGGGTTAAAACAATCTAAACAATTGTTATTTAACTTAAAAATGATTTATATTTATTTTATAATGATTTATAGATATGTATAAGGTTTATTAAAAACTAATAGAATAATTTGTAAAAAAATACATAAAGATACTGCAGTGAACCGGATTCGAACCCGGGTCTCCACAACCACAACACACATACCCAACGACTAGACCAGACTTCATTTGTGTTATATGTTCAAAAACACAACTATATAAATAATATACTTCAGGTTCTTCATCTTCATAACAAACCCTAGATGTTTTAATTCCACAAAACTATTCAATGTTTGACTGATATAGGTTAGGGGTATTGTTAGACACTTGAAACTAATACGAATCCATATTATACTTACTGGATTTGGTGCCCGAATGATAGAGAACAAGACTCCCCGGAAAAGTAAAATTTGATGAACAAATCGGAGTTATAGAGAGTTTTAGAGAGGATATTGAAGATTGGTGCGAGTTTAGATGTTGGTTTGGGTCCTATTTATAGCCTCAATTGCTTTGTTTGATGTTTAATTCGAGTTAATGGAGTTTATATTGTAGGTCCGGTGAGTTTAGTGGTTAATACAAGTTAATTAGGTGTTAAATGGTGAAATAACTCGCGTAATAAAGCTTATAATTAATGGAGAAGTCGTTTGATGGGATTAACGGATCAAATGGAGGTTAAATGATGGTTTTATAGGTTCGCCGGAATTTTTACACCGCCGCCGGCGATGCTCTTTCCGGAAAAACGTGGAGGAAGAAGGGGGAGGGGGCTGGGCTCTTATTTTATTATTATTTTAAGTGAAATTTACACATTAAGTCCCTAAACTATCAAATTATATGTTTTGTTTTTAAACTTTATTTATCCTTTGAATCTTGAACTTTATAAATATATATAACTAGATAATAATTTTACATACTTTAATATCTTTGATTTATTTACGTTATATACTCGAATAGTTTGAATCTTGATTATTTTATAGACCTTTAAGGCTCGGAGATCCATTAATCGAACAATACGAATAGAAAATGAACATAAACGAACTTTAAATCCTTGAATATGATATAAATTGATAACTTTCAAAAACAAGTATATTGAAATGAAAAAAGGGGTCGGTTCAACAAAAACAAATACAAATACGAATACTAAAAATTGACAAATGCCACATGTACAAATTGGGAACCTTTTGAAGGTTTAAATTAGGAATTTTGCTTCTTTTTACTTCTATGACCTTTGCTTGTGAGTGTTCACCTAGCGATTCCCAAGCTCGTTGATTTTTTTTATCCATATCAGGTGAGTTTCATGATGCCCCTTTTTAAAAGTTTTACGTTTTGGGTTAGCATGCACGCTTTTTGATGATTTTACCCTTTTGAACCGGTTGGATGATATTGCATAAATTATATTATATTTGCTATGTATGCTTAGAAGTTTACATGATTTATATTTAATTTATTTGGATGTGTGTGTGTGACCACCACGTGAATGTTTTTGTTAAGATGTGACGGGGTCAAATGGATGTTTTAAAATTTCTTAATTTCCTTGTTGGGGGTTAAGGTGGATGTGTCCCAGGATAGTTTGACTGTCCTTGGGGCGAAAGGATGTTTACAAATTCCCTAACAGTTTATCTGTCCTTGGGGTGGATGTTTACTCGGGTCCTTGACTTTGTGTTTTGGACTTGAGAGGATGTGACCCGTGTTACGTGCTTAACGGAGGAAAGTTATTTATTTTTATGGAAGTCGTATGTTAAATATCTTAGTCGCTCTTTAGTAGATTTTATTTATAAAAACATGAACTCACTCAGCTCAAGCTGACTTTGCGTGTTTGTTAGATTGATTTCAGGTTGAGTGTGGATGAGATTACTACTTGGATGTGCTCAAGACTACCCGAGGTCCCGAGACAGTTCTAGTCTATGCTCCTTATCATTTTAATAATTTAGACAATTATAATTTACATTTTTCGTTTTAAGAATAATATTTGGATGTTATGTTAACTTTCCGCTGCAAGAATACTCTATGTTGAATTTTTAAATTATATGAAAGCGGTTTATCTTTTATATTTGAATTTGTTTAGAATGATTACCAACTGTAGGACTCCCGGGTTTTGGGGTCTTACAAAATGATAGTAGATTGTTTATTTATACCAATCATATAGATTTAATATGCTAAAAAGACTATTAGTGCAGTCATTGATATATATGGTAGCTTTCCGTGATGTGTAAAAATTTGAGGTGATATAAACAAAATGAATATGATAAACTTAATGTGGAGATACATTGTTGAAATATGCATGTTTCAAGATAAATCTCTCAAAATGATTGGCAGAAAAGTAACTACCCAACATACACAATCCTGTTGGTATTTGGTCACTCGAAATAAAACATTTTATATATATGACAAAGAACAAATTTGAGGAAAAGGATTATACATCAACTAAAAGTTGATAAAGTTCACAAACATGAGGGTTTAAACTGGAACAATAAAGGTGGGACATCAATGTAAGTCCTAAACACCTTGAATGAAAGGTATGTAAGTCCGTATTGCGTGGCATGTAAGTCCAACGTTCAACCTCAATGTTTGAAAAGTTTTGAAAAGTTAAATTAATTAAGAAATTATAAATATTCTGTCATAAAAGATATGTTGACCAAATATCAGGGGGTTGATGTCACACCCTCAAAATCCACTAACGGAGTTTTACCGTCAGACAGTGTGAACTAACAGGATCAGAATCATTAGTTATATCAATCACCACAGTTAAAGTTTTAAAAACAACCAAGACATCAAGTCTTAAGTAAAAATGCGGAAGCGTAAACTGAAAAGCAAATAGTTGCGCCACACAGGACGACTTAAAACACAGTTATCATGATAAAATTTAAAATAAGTTTAAAGCATATGAGTTCAGTGAATGCATGTCCTATACCGCTCGCCCGCTTCGGCTACCTGAGATAAACATACTAAAAGTATCAACACAGGGTTGGTGAATTCACAGGTTTACATAAATTAAGTGTTGCATTTTAGCGTTACCAGATAGTGTTAAGTCAATTATATATCAATAGGTAGCTAACCTATCAAGCATGTATTACTAAGTGTTCGACACCGAAGATGACTGTTTATACGATTGCCTTGCCACCATGTCAAACACGACCATGGTAATGTGTTAGCCAAAATTACACCCACTCGACCTACAGTCGAGTTTAAAGTTGGGTGGGGTTTGTCAAACCCAGTAGTACTACTCAAAGGTGACTAGCTATTATCCAATATTAACCGGTTTGACTGTTCAGAAGGACTTACTTAGTTTGTTTGCCACTTAGCCTTACAAGTGATATATAAAGAGTAACAAAATCTAAAGTGTTGGAGTATGTTATCTCCCCCCTAATAAAAGCGTTAAAGAGTAAAAGGGGCCGTGAAACTAACTATTTGCGAAGTTAACAAAAATCCGAGAAAAGCGTGCATCACAGAAATCCTCACTAGTGCTCTAAAAAATGAGATTTCTAGGTGTTTAAACTACGAGTGAGTCTCTAGACTCGACACCTAAAAGTTATGCATGAGATGTGTTCGTTTGTGAAACAAGTGCGACTCGACAAACACGTTGGTGATAAGTTACATGTGTGAACAAGTATAGTGTTAAGTGTTACTACGGTACATCATCAGTAATCTACCACAAGGGAAAATATGTTAAACTCATAGCAAACATCGGTCAAATAATCACTTTTCATGTTAAATCAAAGAATTCAGCAGCTAAGTTACCGAGACAGATTTTAACACGTCAAGATTTCTCTATTTCACTAACCATACATGTAAATAAAATCACCAAACATTCACCGCAGAAGCACAACTGAGTTAGGTTTCTAAAAATATTTTTATTACATACGGTTTTCTCACAATGATCAAAACAACACATTAAGCACACAACAATCATTATCATGCGCAACAAAACGTTATCTACTATTCCCGTTACATGGTTAATCCAATTAATGCAAGGACAATTGGGTTAGATTCTACACTCAAATTATTAACTTCCAGAAGTGTAATCAAATCAATTGGTCTTGTCGTTTGTGATATATACTAATTACAAAACAGCCTACAAGAAGGCTTCCCGAATCAGACTTGCGCAACAGATTTGTAAATTAATAAAAACTAACTTCCATACATCCAAAAATTACGAACTCAGACTTTGTAGAAACTAGACTCTACCTACTACATCATAGAATCACTAATAACTTCGAAACACATAATTAACATCAAGTTACAGTCGTTTTAACATGAAATTATGATTCTGTCCAGCATCAGTTTTCACCAAAAACTCAACAAACTGCTAATCTATGAACCAAGAATCATGCATACAACCCTAGCTCATCAATAATCAACATATTTAACATTTAGGGTTTACAATCATCATGTTTAATCATGCAAGAAAATCAATGGAATGGATTAAGGGAGTGTTTAATTACCTGGTTAGTACTTTAACCCTTCAATCAAGCTTGTATGTAGTGTATGTGTGTGTGTGTGTTGTTGTTGTTCGGCCTATCCAAGGGGGAGGGGGGCTGACGATCGCAAGAGGGAGAGGGAGAGGGGGAGAGTTAGGGTTTTGTGTTAATAATATGTTCATATATTATTTCTTATAATACATGTTACACTTTGCACCCTCAACTCCTAATTAGTTTAATTCTAGCATAAAACATCAATCACCTCCATAATACGATGACATACATACAAGCACAAATTTACACATATAAACGTAACACATAATTATATCAAGTACTTGTTTATAATATTTATTGTTTGTTCACCAATGGTTTGAGTCGACTCGTGTGTGTTTCGGTGAAACTCTGAAAGACTACTTTGTAATGATTATCATGTGTCATTTAACTCTAATTAAATGCAATTTTAAATGCGTTAACTGGAGTGACATAGTTCGTGTGATCTTGCGTTTGAATTAACGGAGTTCGGATTAACGGAGTTAACCTGGAATTGACGAATGTCACAATTGAAGTCAATTTATATGGAGAAAGCCAAATAAGTCTTGAGAAGAGATATAGGACATCATAGTGCAATAAGTGTATGTATTAAGCAACTAATTGAATCTTAAGCATATCACCAAAATAATGAAATTCATGCTAAGTAATTACCTGCTATTAACCTATCTAATGTGTCATAATAATGCTGAGAATGAAGTATTGAAAGGTGACTTAATTAATATGATTCCATGTTGAGATACTTTCATAAAAGAGAAAAGGATTTGAAATGATTAAACTGAAATTTGATCTCATAATGCACCATTTATTCTTAAACTTTGAGCCAAAATGAGAAAACTGTTTATATGTATGGTTGAAGTCAAAAAGTGTTGCATTATTATTCTGTGTTGGGTCACGATATGGTAAGACTGACGCATATCAAAAGACCATGACATGATCAAGACAAAATATAAATAATCTAGAAGAGTCGAAGTAATATACAAGATGGATTTATGGCTTAGAGCATGTAATACTGAAATCCCTATGGATTTCGGTTAGGAAAGGCTAGCAATATATAATTTGCCTACTTTGGGAACAACTCATGTGCTCTAAAATCCGAATGTATATAAGAGGATTTCTAACTTGTCAAGCACAAGCCGATTTAATCCAATAGCTGAGTTTGATGTGCTACCTTGTTAGTTAATCATGATGCATATACAATGCATGTACCAGATTTAACCACTGAGGAGGAAAAGGAAGATGACGAAGAAATGGATGATGATTTTGATAGTGATGATGGTAGAGATGGTGATGATGGAGGAGATGGAAATGAAGGGGGAGTTGGAGGAAATTTTGTTGATAATGTACATGTTCAGGAGGGGAATCAACCTCTACCTACACCATCACCAACACCTTTACCTACACCACCAGCCACACCACCTTCCTCACCACCACCACATGACCAAAATCCACCAATCACCACCCATCCAAACACCACCTACCCATACCCAATTCTCACCCGAAAACAATGACCAAACCATTATCCATTCCACAACCCAAACTCAAACCATTACCCAAGATCCAAGCCATGACATTCATGAACCTTACATTCCTCAAACAGTTCATTCTTACTTACAAAAATTCCCACCCACACCAACTCAATCCCCAACACATTCTCAAACCTTATACCAACCCAACCAACCTACATTCACAATCATCCATTCCACAACCCATACGCAAACCATAAACCCTATACCCTCCACAAGTACCCAACTCCCAACCACTGAACAATTCCAACCTTTACCTGAACTATTCTCAGATTCACCACCACAAACCCCTCCCTTTTGTACTTCTCTATTTTAAAGAAATCTGGACTTCATGATTGAAAACATTGATTTGAAAAACAAGAATCCGGAGGTGATGAAGGAGAATGCTGAGTTAAAAGAACAGTTGGCCCAAGCTTTACTGAAAATTCAAGCCCTGGAGGCTGAGGTTGAGAAGACCTCAGCTGTACCAAAACAGGGGGAGAATATTCAAGAAGCCATTGTTTCTGATGAAGAGATGGTAGATGTTGAGGTGGAAGTTGAGGCTGATGGATTGAAGAATATTTTGAATATGTATGGTGATAGCGATGTTGATGATAGTGAAGTGAGGATAGTTGTTGATGAGGAATATAAGGGTGATAAATTTGCTAATAATGAGCAAAATTATGATGTGGATGATGAAATTTTGAATACCTTGTATGGTGATTTTGATGATGATATATTAAGAAAGGAGAAGGAGATTGTGGTTGAGAAAGTAATTAATGATAAAGTTAATGATGAAGAGATGAATGATTTAATGAATGAAATTGAAAACTTCCCACCTGAATCAGAAGATGAGAAAAGGAGGAACGAAAAAGGAAAAGCTATAATTGAATCTCAATTTGAAGAAGTGCATGTTGATACACAGGATGTGAATGATAAAGATGAGGAAGATGAGGATGCTCAGGCTGCCAAAAGGCATGCAAATATTGTGAATAAAACATTGGAGAGCGAATTTATTGCCCAAACCATGACTATTAAAGAGTTGGCTGAGCAAGAAACACTGATTGAGCAAGCTAATGCCAAAACTTTTGCTCAAGAGAAAAATGTTGAGCAGGAGGTGATTGAAGTGCTGATAAAATTAAAACAAGCTAAGGAGGTGGACAAAACCTTAGCACTTGTAACAAACTAATTCAATCAGCCACAAAAAGAACCACAAACTGAAAAGAAATCTCAAACCACTACTGAACCCGCAAATGATGATTCTATTAAGCAGTTGGTGCCTGATGAGGCTGGAGAATCATTGACAAAAATTGCAGCAAAGAAATGGATAAAAATGCAAAGGAGGAGTTTGAAAAAAATCCTCCAGATAAGTGGAGTTATGATTCACCGCCTCAAAAGAAGTTTGGAAAGATTTATACCAGAAAGAGGAAGCTTGATAAGCAGACTGATGAAGAAAAATCAATAAAAAGGGCTAAAAAGAATGATGAATCTGAATACACAGTTGAGAGCCCAAAGGAACATACAAGCACTTTGATGGCTGTTCCTATTCAAATGGTTATGCCAGATGTTGAACCTGACCTCAATTAACCTATAGTTGAAGCATTGGATGATTCCATAGAAAAAGATGATGATACTAAGAGTGAGGACGATGCTAACAATGATGATGATGGTGAAAAGACAGGTGATGCTGAAAAGATCATCCCCCCACATGTTGAAATAGCTGATGATGTTGAAAAAGTTGATGTTATCTCTCCTCAGATTGAACTGACTGATGAACAGAGGGAGAACATACAACAGAGCCTAAATGATGCAAGAAGGAATAATCCTCTGATTGTGAGTCTGATTAGACATGGATTTAAATTTGAAGATCTGGCTCATTTGACTGATGAGGAGTTGCAAAATAAGTTAGATAAAGAAAGGGATGTCATCAAGAAGAGGATGGAAAAGAAGAACAGGCAAGCAGAAAGGTTCAGAGCTTATCTGAGACTCCACAATTTTTCTGAAAAAGATTTGAGTCATTTCAAGTATGAACAACTTGAAGAAGCTTACAAGACAACAATAGAAGCTCTGAATAAGGAAGAATGGGATAGAATTGGGTCAAAGGTTTCAAGTCAAAAGGAAAATCCAATAAGTTCTATAACAAATTTGGTGGAAAGTGCAGATTCCTGATATAACATGGTAGAACTGTTGATGATGTGGAGTTGATGACTAAAGAGATGGTGGAACTAGAATTTAAAAGAGTGACTAGAAAAATTCAGAATGAGTCAAACACCAACAAGAAAAAGCAAAAACTTATGACTCTTTCTGAAAAAAGAAAAAGAGGAGAAGAAAAGAATATTGGAGGATGAACAGTTAAATTTATTAAATAGACTATTGGAAGCAAGGAAAAGACTAGGTGATATTCAAGGTTTGAGCAGAAAAGAAAAGATAGATCTATATTTGTCTGAGCTAGAAAAAGATGAACAAGAGAGAGCTCAAACCTCAAAAACCACTAAAATTCCCATGATTGTACAGGTCAAACCTGAGCCTATGGAACATAAAGACCCTTGGGATGATGAAGAAAGAATCAAAACTTTAAAGGGGATTATGTTAAGAGAAGGGATGAATGAAAATACTTTTAATTTGTTGGGAAAAGCTCAGTTGAAAGAATTGTTCTTTGAGAAAAAGGCTGAATGGGAAAGAATTGAAGCTGAACAAAGGGATCCCAGAAACATTGAAGCTGGACCTAGTGGGGTGAGGTTTGTACCCGCTGGTCAGCTTGGTGATCAAAGAATACTGACTATGATTGACAGGCTGGCAAATGAAAGAGGTGAAAAGTTAAATGATCTATTGGTCATGCCTATAGAGATGGTCATATCTATGTTCATGAAGAACTTTGGAGAATTGAGGGCCACTAAACCTATGAAGTCTATTCCATCAAGGCCCTCAGCTTCAAGAGGACAGAGTTCTACAACCAGAAATGAGCCACAAAGAGCATAACCAAAAAGACAAGAAAGACCACCAACTGATGTGGACCTACCTATAAAGCTCTTCTATGACTCTGTTTCTCATACACTAAAGGTAGTAATGAAGAGTAGAGAACTGAGAGAAATTATTTTTAAAGATGATTTTACAGACAACAAGAAAGAACAACTTGAAAACATGGAAACACTGGAGTTGTATGACTACCACAACAGGAACAAACTTGCAGGTAGACAACAAAATGAGCTGTCAAAATATCTAAGAAGTGAAGCAGGGATGAGATTCCCTTTGTTGTATAAGAGGAAGAAGTGTAGGTTAACAGTATGAAAAGACAAAGAGGGCCAAGAGGGTAAGCGACATAAAACATCTGATTCGGCTATCTTCAAAGAGTAAGGAACAAAAATCCTTTGGCCAAAATGATGACATGTATAAGTATGAAAAGAAACAAGACTAGGCCCAATTATCTTCTTTAAGTCTCGAGCACACTTTGTTATTTATTCGAGCAGACTCTTTTTTGAGCATACTTTGTTTTGTCTTAAACAATTACGCTTTTGAAGAGAAAACTCAAGTTTGTGTCGAGCACACCCTTGCTCCCGAACATACTTTTGCTTCCGAGCATGTTTGGTGGAAAATGAAAAAGCACTAAGTAATCCGAGCACACTTTTGTTTCCGAGCACTAAGTAATCCGAGCACACTTTTGCTTCCTGGCACACTTTGTGCTAGTTGAAAATTGAAAAAATCACAAGTGTTTTGCTGTCCGAGTACACTTTGTGCTAGGAAAGTGCTTCCGAGTACACTTTATGATAGGAAAGTGCTCCCAGCACACTCTGTGCTAGGAAAATGCTCCCAAGCACACTTTGTGCTAGGAAAGTGATCCAAAGCACACTGTGTGCTAGGAAACAGAGTTTGTGAAACATTTCAAAGTTTTGAAGAAACTTTTGAGATTTTTGGTACCGTTGACCGTTTGACCAAGCTGTTCTCTATGGAAGATATATACCAGGGGTATTTTGGTAATTTTTCTCCAATCATCAACGAGCTTATGGAATTCAAACCTCATCCAATTTCACGACTTCATCAAAAGCTTTACAAGAACAAGTGTTGACCAAGCTTACGGATTTAATCACTTTTAGTGTCAACCAACATATGAATATGTTTATTTTCAGATTTTTACAATCTTGATAAGGATGGTCAAGATTGTTTCACCCACACTTGATTTGAAGACACATTCATTAAAGACAATTGCAACGAAATTGGGGGAGTAAAAAACTTTGAATTTCATTACAAATGGCATGCTTCAAATCAAGTAAAAGACTCAGGTTAAGAATTAAAGATTATTTGATGATCACATTGAGTTTATTTCTTTTTGTGGTAACCTTGTTACTTGAAGTTGATCTTTGAAGTTCAAAGCCTCGTTCATATGCCCATACAACTATATCCAAAAGTGGTATAAGAGTGATAATTCGAAATGAACAATGGGAGAAGCTTAACGTGAGGGGGAGAATTTCAACGAAAGACAACGAGTTATGAGGTGATCATGGAAGAAATTCGATGGCATCGGTCTAAGGGGGGAGATTGTTGGGACTTATGTTTTAGACCGACGCATCGAATTATATGTGGGTGAAAAATATATTATTTTGGTCTCAACCAAGGGTGGATGGCTTGAAGACCAAGTCATGCTAGACTAGTATAAATAGATGTTTTTATTCATTTGTCTAGTATGAGTGACTGTATTGTGTATGTGTGAGATTTAGGGTTTTATCCCTTGAGAGAGTCTCCGCCTCCAGGATGAGCTCTCCTGGTGGCGGCTGATATTTCTTAATCGATTGTATGTATGTATGAGTGGTTCATTTTTATTAGAATCATTAGACTAATATTATCATACTACCATTTCTATCTTGTTTGTGTTTTGATTACAATTGTTCATCCTATTATTGATTGTTAATCAAATCAGGCTCTCTCCAATACACCTCATCTATCCAAACATCATTCAAGAGTGAATACGAGTTAGATTTGATCCTAACCCTAGAACCGAGCTCCACACCGTTAATACTGATTATTCACGCTTCCGCACCGGGGCTCGGTTACCACACAGCTCACTTTCCCCAAACCTTTGAGCCAATTATTCATTCACCACCTTCTTCCCCACAAACCCAAACCCAAACCCAAAACCAAACCCAAACTCAAACTCAAACTCAAACTCAAACTGAACCAGAACCCTATATCACAAAACTCATTCCTTCCCATCTTATAAACCAACCCAACAAACCATACCAATCACGAACACACTCACTAAACCTTGACCAAAATGACATTCCTCCATCACCACCTACCCAGAGCCATATACCCTTAATTAAAACCACAAACCTTCACCTCTCACAAGCTCTCAAATTATCCAAAGCCCAATCCATCAAACCCGGCCAACCCAACCCTCTGAATCCTCTAATTCTGAACCTTTCACCCAATCCCCAGTCTCACCTCATGGAATTTTGAAAAGAAACTTTGATCTTATAGTTGAAAATTGTGATCTGAAGACTAAAATGCTGAATTGAAGGAGAGGAATAAAGAGTTGGAATCCCATCTAGAAAAAGCACTGATTGAAATTCAAAGCCTAGTATCAGAGGTTGAGAAGACCTCAGATCCACTAAAACAAGGGGTGAATGTACCTATAGCTGGAGGAAATGTTGTCGGTAATGCATTGAAACTGATCAGAGTGTTATATATATTAGTGATGATGATGAAGTTGAAGTAGAAAGGGAGGTTGATGAGGTTGTTGTAGTTGATGAGGTTGCTGATGTAAGGGATGAAAATGAGAATGCGGTTGATGAAGAAGTAGATGTGAATGATAATGCTGATAAAGATGTGGGTGATGATAATGAAATTGAAAGTGTTGATGAAACTGTTGATGCATAAAGTGATAAAACAGCTGTATTAAATGATAATACTGAAGAGGTTGTTATTTATGGAGAAACTGTAATTCTATATGACAAAAATGAGGAACTCGATGATGTTTATGATAAAGTTAGTTCTCAGTTAGTGATGGAGAAGGAAGTTGTAGATAAGGAGCTGGAGGATTTATTAAAGGAGATAGATGAGTTTTCACCTACTGTTATCAGGGAGGTTGGAGGTTGGACCATCTAGGTTGTTGGATATGGAGGGAAAGAGGAGGAGAGAAAAGGGGAAAGCAGTGGCAGGACATGAAGGCCATTTGCAGCCTATTAAAAGAAAATTAGATGAGTGAAATGACCATCTATTATTTATTGACGAATCTGCATAAGAAGGAAAGAAGCAGCATGATAAAATTATAAATGAATGGGTTCAAAGGGACACTTTGGCCTACTTTCTAACACAAAAGGATATTGATGAACATATGATGATTATGGAGCAGATTGAATTGAATAAGAAATTTAGTGAAGAACAGGGGGAGGTTGAACAGAAGGTTATAAAAGGGTTATTAAAACTACAACATGCTGAGGCTGCTGAAAATGCACTAGCCTTAGTAGTTTACAAATTTCAATATGAAAATCCTTAACAAACTGTACCATCTGCTGAACCATCCACTGAAAACGCTGATAAACAGTTGGTCACAGACTATGATGCAAAAAGAATTCAAGAGGAGATGATAAAGAAAGCCAATGATAAAGCTATTGAAAGTCTTGAGAAAGAAATCAAATCAAATAAAAGAGACTGACAAGTTGATCTTATGAAGTTTGTAAGGAGGAAGAAAAGATTTGGAGATAAAATACCTGAAGAGTTGATGCCCAAGCCGAAGAAGAGGGTTGTAATAGAAGATGAGCAATGGGACAATGAGAAGAAGAAAGAAAGGCATGTTGAAGAACCTATAAATGTTGTCAATTTGCAAACTGTAAGGCTGAAGATTATGAGCAAAATGTAGACATGGAATCCAATGAACCATAAACAGGGGCATTGGAGGACAGTTCGGATCAAGAGGATGATGAGGAAGGGGATGAACTAAAAGAAAAGGAGGATAAACCAGTTTCACCTCAAATCACTTGACTGATGTGCATGTTTAGAACATCAAAGCTAGACTAGAAGAGTTGAAGAGAGAAGATCCGAGAATAATCAGTCTAATGGGCCAAGGTTTTAGATTTGAGGAACTAAATGAATTATCTGAAGAAAGCCTTAACTTGTTGTTTGAAAGAAAGAGGGATGAATTGAAGAAAAAGAGAGAGCAAAAGCATAGACAGTTGAACATCTCGTATCTGAAAAACATAAAATACACAAAAAGAACAACTAAAGAATACGAGTTACATGAAGATATGGAGGATGTTAGCAAAGCTCTGAAAGCGCAAGAAGAAGTGAAAAAGAATTGAAAAGAGGGCTATTGATGAATTGAAGAGAAAGGACAAAGTGTTCAGGAGATTTGGTGAAAAATGTGGGTTTTTACTAGAACATGTGTATGATTTTAAGCTAGTGGACTCTATGAGCAAAAGAGAAGTAGAAGAAAAGTTCAGAAGATTATCCCAAAAGTTAAAAGATGAAGGAGAAGCTGCAGCTGAAGAAATGAGACAAAGAAGGTTGAAAGAATTAAAACAAAAAGTAGAGGAAGATAAGGAGAGAAAGATTAAGGCTGACAAAGCCAGGGTATGATTGGTTGAGGTTAACAAGAAAGCATTATCCAAAGACAAAGAAGTTCTCCTTGAAAGACTGATGGAGGCTAGGGGTGTAGGAGATGAAGTGAATAAACTGACTGCTGCACAGAAAAAAGATTTATACGAGTCAAGATGGCCAAGTATAGGATGGAGTTGAAAAATCAATACAAAACTGAAGAACCAACTCAAACTCCTTCCTTGATTCCTGAAGTGAAGAAGGAACCTGTAGAGGTTGAATTTAAAATAAAGTTGATGCCATGGGAAGACAAGGAGAAGATCAACACTCTGAGGCAAGCTGTGATGAAGAAAGGAATGTCAGCTGGAGTGTTTGACAATTTGGGTCAATCTCAATTGAAGGACTTATTCTATAAAGAGAAAGAATACTTTGATCAGGTTGAGGAAGAACAAAGAAGAATAATTTCCTTGCAATCTGGTCCAAAAAGACAAACTATCAGAAGTCCAAGATCTCCAAAAGAGGAGCATATGGACAGAGAAAACATGAAGATGATCATAATTTTTTCCAAGGAATGTGTTGACTACCTTTCTCTGATCATTGAAGAAGACTTTGATTTAGAGTATCTCCATGCGGATGATCTTCATGATATAATGAGATGGAACCTTCCAGCTAAACATCCATTCCACAAGGAGATATCTATATTCCAACAAAAGGTTGCTGCTGCGAGACTTGACAGAAAAACTAAAGTAGGGAGCTCAAGAAAATGAATATTTTGTTTTTGTTTATGTTGATTTGATATGTAATGTCCCTATGACAGCATTTGAATATGTAATTTTTTCTTTAAGTAACGTAATTTATTACTTTAAGAATTTAATGTGTATTTATAGACAAGTGTATGTAACCTACATGTGTTTTGGGGCATTTGAGTTTGTTCCAATCTATTGGGAGATTGTTGGGATCAAGAATTGATCAATGAATTTTGGAATCTTCTCTACCTCCTCAAAGAAATGGATAAGTATGGAATTCGAGCAAACATGGCACCTCGAGCAAGCCTAGAACTTATTCAAGCAAGGTATCTTACTTACGAGCTAGGTTATCTTCTCGAATTATTCTAAGTGTTAGTTCAAGCAAACTACACTTCATCAAGAATGGTTGCTCTTCAGTCGAGCAAGGTTTGTTTCAGGGCAAACCCTTGACTTAACCTAGCTTAAACCAAGTAATTTGGTGGTTCGAGCAAGGTTTCAACAAATAGTGATCTCAAGCACACTTGTAGGAAGTTGATGGAATTATACTAAGGACTTCTACGAACAAGGTTCAACCTCGAGCAAGCTATAGTGTCACCAGTACAATTAGTATTGTTTGAATAAGTTTAAGATAAAAGGTTGAAGGGATCAAGAAGAACAGGTTTGCTCGTAGGATATTATCGAGCAAAGTTTGATATTATCATGAAGATTGAAGTCTGCTTGAAGAATATTTTCTTAGGAAAATATTCTACGCAAAGCTTGCTCGGAGGAAATGTTCCGACACACTTATGGTTTACAAGGTTTGCTCGACAAAAACAAAGCTTACTCGAAGATTTGTTTACACTTGTAATATTTTGAATACGTTTGAATATGTTATATAACAATCGTTAGGGTTTCTAAAATGTGTCAGGTGTGCCTATTTAAGAAAAGTTTAGGTCACATTTATGGGTCTGCGAGAATAGTGAGTGATCTGATGACTGATTACACTTTCTTAGCAAATAGAATATTTCGTACGGAAATTAGCCTCCACCTGACATTCCACCTAGAAACCCTAGAGATTTTATTTGTATTCTGAGTTAATATCAATGGAAATCTTTTGAGTGACTTGTGTGTTTTGTCATCTTTGTGTTATTTGAGCAACACCTTGAATATCATTGATTTCGCCTTTGATGTTCATTGGGTTTTCACATAAGCATTTTCATAACCGTCTTGTCAACATTTAGTTGTTGGTTACGAGGTTGATAAGTGAATAATCGATCCTGACATATTACAATGATGATTACGATATGACAAAAGAAAATATTGAGGCTAACGTCAAAAACGGTACTAACCTTCTACATAAATTAAATTAAACTTAAACCCCAAACTTATTACAATACCAAAACCACAAATTTAAACTTGCAATTTTTATAACTTAGTATATAAATGTACAATCTGGTTCAAACCACAAATGCTATTTGTGTAATTTATAATATTACAATTTCAAGTGAACTTATGCTTTAAGTGGTTGTATAACATGCTTTACAAGTGTTTTATACATAGTTATAGTAGTACAATCTGAAGCTTATTATGTACTATGTTTTAATTCGACCAACAAACCTACTAATTTGTTATCTAATGCACTGATCATTTATCAAGGTTTTCTCAAGTCTCAAACCGATCACTCTTTACGATGCCAACGCCATCCACCGTCATTGTTTGATTACGACTACGACGACGACGATGCCGTGATCGGTGCACGCCTCTTTATAATATTACAATTTCACGTCTCTATTGTTCAGATGGATTGACGAATTTTGAACAATAAACTCGCCTCTATTAATTCCGTCGCTTTGTTGCAACATAAAGTCGATGTCTTCTTCGATGGCAATTTGGTCAAGGTTAGTATTAGAATCTTCGATTAGTTTCTGGATAATCGATTTGATGAACTATGATGTGATTATAATAACTTATTATTTTATAGTTGCTTGATCTCCCGAACTTGCCTGCATTGTTGGCGATGGTGATTGTTTATGTCAGTGCCAAATTTGTCTATGACAGTAGGGGACGGTGTCGGTGCTCATTGTTTATGGCAGTAACGGATTTGGTTGTGTTATAGTCGGCTCTCTATGGTGGCGGCAACAGAGTGATGGTAGTAGTTGTCTGTTGTCGTCGGCAATTGTGAAGCGTTTATTGTTGTCGAGTACCGATTCGGAACACTGAGTTGTGGTAGTTGTCGGTTGTTGTTGTTATTATTATTATTATTATACAATTTAATGAATCCACATATAACCGTAGGGACATGCTACAATTAATCATCGAAAAGTGCATGTTTTGTCTCTAGAGTTGCGTTAAGGATATTGATAATTTGATTTTAGATCTTGAAGAACTGAGTCACATAAAATATTTATAGTTGTTTTGTTCCAGTTCAGCCTCCAAAGCAATTCTAAGGTGAAATCACGTCCTCATTTGGTCATTTACCATACTAACGTACATGCTATTTGTTTGATTGTGATGAGTAGGAAAGCATGTGTAACACCCTAATTTGTGAGATTTAAAATATATATGTTTTTATTCTATAAAATATATACACCTTAAATTGAGATATTATTTAACGAGATACTATAACTTAACGTTTTAAAAGAGGCTTTGAGCGTATGGGAAATGCGCACGACAAATTTAGATTTTTTTGGGAATTTCCTCGAGCTCTCTATTACCGAGTGTGTTATAGATTAAACTTAAATAAAATTTATGAGGACCAAACTTGTGATTTGAGCAAAGCAAAGTTAAAAGGGGCATTTGAGAAATTTAATAAAACATAATATAACCAGGGGCGACACCCCTAGTGTCTTCAAGCAAGGAGAGAGATGAAGAACGAAGGCCAAAATCCTTCACCCATGTCGCGAGTTCGAGGGATTCAAGAGTGATCTTCCATTGATCTCTAGAGTTACAGGTATGTAAAGTTTCTATCTTGGTGTTAGCAAATTCATGGAGTAGCGTTGTTGAGTTTTATGGTTCCAAACCTTCGAATGTTGGGTTTGTAATGCTCGATTTTAAGGAGAAAACCATAAGTTGTATGCTAGAATAAATGAAATTAAGTTTTGAGTCATGGGTTTAATTACATGTCATGGATTAAGTGTTAATTTCATGAATTTGTAAGTGGGGGTGCGAATGCAAAGATGAACCGTGATTAGGTTTTGTTAATATAAGTTTGTGCGGTGAAGTTTGGTTTAATAAAATGAGGTTATGAATGTGTATTTGGAGAGGATAAACATATAATTGATAATGATATGGTTAGGAAAGTCTAAATTGATATTACAATGGTGAATTATAGTTCATGCCCACAAGGTGTTCGATGGTTAGGAATGTCTAAACTACTAAAATAGTGAAATTGTGTGTAAGTCGTTTTACTTGTGTGTCATAATTTGTTTTAATAGTCAAACTAGTGGGCATGAGGTTATGATAAACCCAATTGGTGTTAATGAGTAACATGTGCTCTAATTGATTATGAGATTGACTTGTTGTCGAGACAGGAATGGCATAGCTTGGAAGACAACGGGTCAAACGAGTAACAAGGCAAAGACACTCCTACGGGCAAAGGTGAGTGACTCGAATTTGTGTTCGATTAGAATAGTCTTAATAATGAATAGAGATTCTTATAATTATGGTGTTTTACTATAATAACTTGTGCATGGTTTAACCAAATAATGTCTTATCGTCTTGGCGTCGATAGAGGGTTTTGAACACATAAAGAAATGATGCAAATTGATAAAGGGTCGTGTGCTATAAGTGCTGAAAATTCAGCATATTCAATAATTTATCTGGTTTTGAAATATTCATAATAAATTGACCGGATATCCGATTGAGGCGTTTTATATATCAACGGAAAGGTCCTTGAGTCTATTTTACTAATAATTTTAAGTTGAGATGAAATACCTACAGTAATTGGCTGAAAACATTGAGTTTCCACAGCCACGCAAGGCTGTTTTGGAATATGAGTTTTATTGTATATATAAAACTATTGGGGGATTAACCGAGAACTCATTGGGGGTGTCTTGGGTATGGTTGTAGACTTCAAGGTGGCAAAACGCTTTACACGAGTTGGGGATGAGGTATGGGTTGATTTAGTATAAACTAAATGTTGGGATTTTGGTTAAGTTGTGGGGGTTGATGTAATCATGGTCTCACAAGTTTGTAGCCCATTTTAAATATATTTTTACCGCATATGGTGTTTAAGGTGATTTTAAAACAAAGACGAGAAGAAATTTTATAATGGTGCGTGACGAGGGTAATAATAAGTTGTTAATCAAACGGGCTGTGGTGTGATATACGATTAATATTGCTGTGTTATATTGTTTAATAGTTATGGTGCGAAATAACCTACTAATGTGTCTTGTAGTGTTTTTAATTCGTATCAACAAGGATATCACAGGTGAAACGACCCATTGTTGGGGTTGGGAGAAGTAAGGGAACATGGACGTATAAAAGGGAGTTTTAAATCGCATTGGGAGTCGTTCTGCAGGATTGAAGCTTGATACGCTTTTAAGTTTTTATGAATCATATTTGTATATTTATATGTATAATATGAGTCCTCACTTAGCTTCGTGCCTTCGTCTAATTAGTTGTGGTGGTGGTGATACGCAGGTATAGAGAGTCTTTGATACATGGAGGTAGTTAGATATGTGAACTAAGCAGGTTAGCTTGGATTGCATATCTTATTGGAAAATTAATTGGAGACATTTGTCTTAGAGTAACCGAGGGTCAAAGAAGTGCCTTAACTCGACTTAAAAGATAAATAAATAAATAAGCTATTTCCATTCATTTGGTTTAGATGATAATCGCATGTTTACGCGTATATGTATGGTGATTATACCATAGAAATATTGAATTGTGAGATGACTAATCATTGGGTGATGTCATGTGATAGTTTTGGATGGTGAAAGGCTTTGGTGATCAAATCAATGGACGGGTCAACGGGATGGGGACATGGAGTTGGTGTGGTGCATGATTTTGCATAGTCGTTTTGTATAGTCTTTCTTTTACATTGTGATTGTATTGGTGTTTAGGAGTATAAGCTCCATATTGGTACATTAAGAGTCGGAGTGTCCACGTATGTTTGGGTCACTTTTGTATTGGTTTCGTTGGGTGTCTAAACAGGTTTATGTATCTTGAGGGTTGTTTATTTTACCAATAGATCATGTCGAAATTTTATACAAAAAAATGGGCCTATTTTACGCATGATGTTTAATTATATGTTTTAATTTATTGGGGCATTATAGCATGTTACTTTACATTGAAGATGTCAAGCAAAGAATAGGAGTCCAAGAAAAGGTTTAGTTATTAAACTTTGTTTTCCTTTATAGCTGTGTTACTAAATTTCACTTTTTTAACTCGGTGATGAATGACACGATATGGACTAGGACTATGAATGATGCTCAGAGGGTTTTAGTTAAAGTTTGATCATCTTTCATATACAGGATTTGGGCACTAAAGAGTAAAGAAATTTGTGCTAAAATATCAGAAGGGAAGCATAAAGAGAAGAACAAAGCTAAAGTAGTTTTAAGTTTTCAAGCGGGCTGCATGTCGGAAGATTTTATTGAGTGCAACACAAGTTTTGTAAAATGCAAGGAAACAACATATGATGAAGATCATGAAGCCTTAAGTTCTAGCCGTTTTTCCATACAAGAATGCAAGGCTCCAGAACTAAATATCCGTTAATGACTTGACTGATTTGAAGTTTTCTGAATTTCAACCTACTAGCAATGTAGAATTTACATGTTTTTGGTGCATTTTATATCAATGTACTTAACACTATGTCTAAATAGCCATAACTGAAACCTTAACGATTTTTGTGTTAACGTTTGAACGTTGTTAGAGATTTTGTTTATGATTTGAACTCCCTCCAGTTTTCGATTCCGCCTTGAAAACCCCTCCACCTCCCCACCCCCCCCCCCCCCTCTCCCACTTTGCAACGCGGGGGCTTTAAAATACTAGTTAACTCTAAAATAAATTCATGTTTTATCTAAAAATTAGCTTTCATTTAATTTTATGTTATCTATAATGTATATAAACGAAAACCCAAAAATCCTAAGTGTCGCGATGTAGTCGCTTCCTCTTTTTTTGGAGTCACCAGATTTTCTTGATTTTTAAATGGAGGCTTCTCATGCATTTGACCCGAATTCACGGGTATGGGTCTTACCAAACCCAGATATTCCTTAAACGGGTTATACATCTCATTAAATTAAAAATTATTCTTACCAAATTATTGATGTGAAAATCCTATAAAATAGGATATACTAAAAATTATTATATGATTTTTTTTAAATATTATTTATAATTAAAAAACAATTTTATAGTAAAAAAAAATAAACGGGTCTTAGGTCTTACCAAACGCAGATAACTTTTAAACCGGGTTATAACATCTTAGTTATTTGTGAAATTTTTTTTTATCATCAAACTCTAAGTATATTATAAATTTCATTACAATAAATAAAATTAAACCCAAAAAAGTATATAAGTATTAAAAACGAGTAATGTAAAACAGCCTCGTAACACAGGGGATAAAAACTAGTTGAACTATATTCTAAAATACAAAAATAAAGTGGAATTAAAATAAAGGTGTAAAGGAATACCGGAAGAAAACAAATATTTAGCTTACACATAATATTTTTGTACTTTTTCTTTTTTATCATTATGTAAGTAATATGATAAAAGACAAGTTGCAACTTGCAAGTGGTAATGAAAATCGTACCAAGTGGTAATGAACATGTTCTTGGTTCCTAGAACCAACAATCGTACAAAGTTCAAGTTTCTCAAGAACATTATTTTGGTTCCATCCAACCGAACAATTGGCTACTTGTCTTTGTTTTTTTTCTCTTTTCTATTTTCCTTATTATTATTATATTTACGTTTATTATAATTATATATATATATATATGATTTGGTTTATTTCAGAAGTGTTTCTTAGTTCGAGAAGTGCGAGAAGTCATTACAACCAATCAATTTTTTTCTTTTTATTTTATCTTTAATTTATTTGTAAGGGCATGATTGTAATCTATTCGAATCTTATTTTTGGTAACTAATAATTGTAGGAGGTTTTAAATCTTATTATTTGTTTATATTAAAATGAGTGTAGGTACATCTGGATGGTTCGTATGTATGTTTCAATGTTTGAATGTATGTACACACGTAAGTATGTTGGTACGTATGTACATAAGTACATATAAACGTAGATACGTACATACCTATGTATGCATGCATGCATAGAGGTTTGTTCACACGTAACAAAGATTTAAATGATACTTATTCATAAACACTAAACCAAATTAAAAGTAGTCATATACCACACTCAAAGATTCAAATTAAAACTAATCCAAATTACAAGTAACCATACTTATAACCCAGTGATTAAAAAAAAAGTCTAAAAACGATGCTATAGAATCAAATGTTTGGAACGGAGATCAATAGTTGAAAGGACAAAACAAGTGTAATCTCTATAGAATTTTTAAGAGAAAATTGAAGATGATTTAACGTAAAAGTTTGACTTTCTAAAAAAAAAAGGTTTGATTAAGTGATATATACAAAATTTACCAACATAGCCTTTTGGTATTATAAAACATTAAATTAGAGACATTAAAAATTACAAAGATTACCACTTTTGTTATATGCCAATCAACCAAATTAAGGGTCATGATTTACTTCTCGCACTTCTCGCTTTAAAAACACTTCTTGCATGATCTATCCCCTATATATATATAGTTGAGTTGATTGACGAACTCCAAAAGAGGGGAAACCGGAGAACACCCTTCCCAACCATTGATTTTTTCTCCACATCTCTATGGTACACCCTCAATCACACACATCACATCATTTTTGTAAAGGAAAAAAACCTCACTAAAAAATAATCAAAAAAATAATTTAAAAAATTATAAAATTAAAAACAAATAAAAAAATTAAAAAACCAAATTGTTTATCTAGCATCCCCCGTTATAAAAACAATTTGTTTTAGCCTTCGAAAAATAATTTAAAAAAGTTATAAAAACAAAACAAACGAAAAAAATAAAAAAGCAAAAAAAAAATCAAAATGTTTATCTAGCATCCCCCGTTCCTAAAAAATCTCGGTTTAGCCTTTGGGTTTATTTTAACATTTAAGGATAAGTTTTTTGAGGGTTTAGGTTTTCCGAGTTGGGTATTTGTTTGTTTTTTTTTTGGACGGGGGGTAGGGGGCTTTTCTTGTACACGTGATGAAGGAAAAACAATAGGAAAAGAAAAATGCATAAATATATTATAACCATCACATTAAAACTAGCATTGTCTCATACACGCGTAAAAGCATAACTTGTTAATTTTCATGAACACTAAATTCCGTGAGATAATCATAGGTTGGTTTTTAATATATATAAAAAACTTCTAAAATGATCCAAGGGTAAAGTTAAAATACAAAGGACAACAAAAATGAGAAGGGTGAGAAGGAATCTAATCCATTGATCTTAGATTTGGATTGTGGAGATTAATTCAAGAATAAAAATTAAATAAAAATGGATGAGAAGGGTATGAAGGTAATAACCCACTTATGAAAACTTTATCTCACCACATGCAAGGCACATGTCAATTCCCCCATCATTTTAAAATGTCTATAACTTTTTCATACGACATTTTTTTTAAAAATTTATTTATCATAATAACAAGCGTTTTTTTATGTTTAATATAAATATCATATTGTTATATAAAAATAAAAAAAAAGTCGGTGGGTTTTTTTATATTGTGTTATTTGGTTGTCCATTGTGTTTTTAATTGGGTTTTTCTATACATTGTGTTATAAATTTTGGTCATTGTGTTTTTCAATTGATACCCATATTAAAGATAAAAATTAACACAAAGATTACGTCATTGTGTCTTTCGTGCGTCATTGTGTCATTACGAATGTGTCTTTATACTTATCTTTGTGCTTTAGTCATTGTGTTCAATATTCACTTAATTTGAGAAAAATAGTATTTTGTTGTTTGTGTATTACGTTCAAGGCATTGTGTAATATATAGATTCTATTGTGTTTTACATTTCAGGTCATTTTGTTATATGTATTTACCATTGTGTCTTACGTTTCAGACTATTGTGTTATATTATTTACCATTGTGTCTTACGTTTCTGGCCATTGTGTTATATGTATTTACCATTGTGTCTTACGTTTCACGCCATTGTGTTATATTATTTACCATTGTGTCTTACGTTTCAGGCCATTATGTTATATTATTTACCATTGTGTCTTACGTTTCTGGCTATTGTGTTATATGTATTTACCATTGTGTCTTACGTTTCACGTCATTGTGTTATATTATTTACCATTGTGTCTTACGTTTCTGGCCATTGTGTTATATGTATTTACCATTGTGTCTTACGTTTCAGGCCATTGTGTTATGTGTATTTACCATTGTGTCTTACGTTTCTGGCCATTGTTAAGTATTTACCATTGTATCTTACGTTTCATGCCATTGTGTTATATGCATTTACCATTGTGTCTTACGTTTCAGGCCATTGTGTTGTTATATGTATTCATTATTGTGTTTTACGTTTCAGGTTATTGTGTAATATGCATTCATCATTGTGTTTTATGTATTAGATAATTTGTTGGTATTTTTCATTATATATACTATTACACAACGGTGTTATTAGTATTTAAAAAAAACAAAATGATTAGATGAAAGACACGATGGCGAAAAACACAATAACAAACAGAAAGACACAATGACGCAAAAAGACACAATCGTACGCAAAAAGACACAAAGACGTAAATTACTTTTTATTATTATATAACAAAATTATACTCATATTAAAGGTAAAAAACGCTTGTTATTATGGTGAATTTTATTTTTAAAAAAAATATCATATGAAAAAGTTATAGGCGTTTAAAAGTGATGGGGGAATCAACATGTGACTTGCATGTGGAGAGAGAAAATGTGTGATATTACTTTTATACCCTTTTTCCTTTAGTCCCTACTTGACACATGTCAATTATTTATGGCTTCTCATCTTTCTCATTTTTATTTCCCTTTGTAGAATAACTTGACCCAATGATCCAATACCTATATATATATAATTGAATTTACATTAAATTATAACGAAGCATGTTATTTACATGTAAAATGTTAATAGGATTTGTTGTTTTACGTGTAAAATGTAATTGAGAATTGTTATTTTACATGTAAAATCTTAAAAAATTGTTGTTTTACATGTAAAATGTTAATGATATTTGTTGTTTTACGTGTAAAATGTTAATGAAAATTGTTATTTTACATATTAAATCTTAAAGAACTATTGTTTTACATGTAAAATGTTAATGATTGTTGTTTTTTACGTGTAAAATATTAATGAAAATTGTTAACCCCCCCCCCCCCCTCGAAGCTAAAAACACCTAAATCTCATAAAATCTAAACTAAACCCGAAGGCTAAAGCAAGAATATTTTTGTTTTAAACGGGGGATGCTAGATAAACATTTTGGTTTTTTTACCTTTTATTATTATTATTTTGGTTTTACAATTTTTTAAATTATTTTTTGAAGGCTAACCGAGATTTTTTAGAGAGAATGGGATGCGAGATAAACATTTTAGTTTTTTTACTTTTTTTCTTTTTTCGCATTTTTTTTGTTTTATAATATTTCTAATTATTTTTTCGAAGGCTAAACCAGAACTTTATTTTTTGAACGGGGATACTAGATAAACATTTCGGTTTGTTTACTTTTTTTTTTATTTTTTTTAGGTTTTCTGTTTTTTTTTGTTTTATATTTTTTTTAATTATTTTTTTGCTTATTTTTTGAAGAATTTCTTTTTTCTTAAAAAATGATGTGATAAAAATGATTGAGGATGTACCATAATTTCATAGAATGTGAAGAAATTATCTAAGGGTTAGAAAGACTCTAATTCTCCACTTTTTTAAAGTTCCATTTAAACCTCTCTCTTTATATATATATTAAAAAACTTCTTCAAAACTCGTCACTTATAATTTGACCATCAAACTTACTTTTGTCTTTTGACTTTAGGCATCAAACTTAAAGTTTTTGTCACAAACTAATGAATTTGCTTTTGGCTTTTATAATTCGGCTATCAAATTTAAAAAACCAACCTCAAAACCTGTCTTTTATACTTTAATTTATAAAAACCAACCTCAAAACTTATGTCTTTTATACTTTGATTATCAAACTTTTAACTTTTTTTACAAAATATTTATTTAAAGTACACTAATGAACTGAATTGACACCAACCGAGTTCCATCCACGTCCTTGTCGTGAAGTGCCGGTTTAAGACGGCTACAAATAAAGTGTTTGGATCCTTTTGGGTTCCCAACAAGGTAACCGGTGAAGATGTTTGGATTCCTTGTCCAATCAAGTTCGAACTACCACAAAACACAAAGCCTCCCACTTGTTAAATTGGTATGCCATCAATATAACTGAAATCCAAGTGGCACATTAGATTTAACAGTAGCACTTATACAAGAATAATTAAGAGTAGAAAAATTAGATTTTAACAATACAAATTGTTAAATGTCATATTAGTATTCACCTTTACTAATAATTTGATCAATAGCAATATCAACTTTTAATATTATACTAAGGCTGAGGGGTGTGGGGGGCGCGAGAGGGGGCGCGAGTGGGGGCGCCATCCAATAATATTGTGACGTGTGGCAGAGAGAGAAGCTTGATAAGATGGGTGTTGGTAGTGGTGATAGCGCCCCGGGGCATGGTGTGGAGGGGCGCGAGAGGGGGCGCGAGCGGTTTATTTTTTTATTTTTTTATAAATGTATTAAAAAAACGTATTATTAAAAAAACAATAAATTATTTAAAAAAACACACATTTTTTTGAAAATTCATAATAAAAAAAACATACTAAAAATTAAACAAACAATAATATTTAATAATAACACTAATCTAATACAAGATCATCTGGTCTCCTCGCCCACAAATGTTCAACCAACTCATGTCGAAGCTCCCCGTGTATCTCACGGCTCTTGATATTTGCTATGTTATGAAGTTTTTGTTGATCACTGATTGTGGACGGTTGTGGCGGAATGTCACCTTGGTAGTTTTGGCATATAGCTTTGCCCTCGTCTTCTAACGTCATGTTGTGTAGGATAAGACACGTGTAGACGACGTCCATTATCCTCTCCCGAGTCCAATAACGTATCGGGTTCGCCAGAACATAATATTGTTTTTTTATAGCTCCAAAAGCTCTTTCGATATCTTTTCTAGCAGACTCTTGCTTCTTCGTAAAATACTTCCGTTTGTCGGCGATTGGATCTGTAAAAGCTTGAACTAACACAGCCCATTCGTTGTAAATACCATCGACCAGATAGTACCCGTACTTGAAGAGTTCTCCATTTGCAACAAAAGATTGAGGTGGTTCAACCCCGTCGATAAGGTCGTTGATCAAATGTGACTGATCGATAACATTAAGGTCGTTATTTGACCCAGCAACACCAAAAAAAGCATGCCAGAACCAAAGATCCTGTGACACCGCCGCCTCAAGTATGAGGGTCGGCCCTTCATGATCACCACGGTGGAACTGACCTCGCCAGGCCGTTGGACACATAGCCCATCCAACATGCGTACAATCGATGCTACCTAGCATCCCAGGAAAACCATGTTTTTCTGCGTGCACCTCATATATGCGTTGGATGTCATACGTTGTAGGTTTACGCAGATATCTCCGAGCGTAAGTCGATATGACTCCTACGTACAATATATATTAGAAAATGTAATAAATATTTAGTAAAAAGTAAAATTAATGTTTTTTACCTTGGCAGAAAAAATGAAGGGATTCACGTGCAACCCTTTTCGACATCTGTAAATACTCATCCAAAGCGTCCGACGAGATGCCGTACGCTAATTGACGGATAGCAGCCGTGCATTTTTGAAGAGGTGTAAAACCGGGAAGACCCCTAGCATCCTCCCTTTGTTGAAAAAAGGGATACCGTGCCTCTAAATCACTCGCTATACGCGTGAACAATTGCCTGCTCATTCGAAAACGAGTTCGAAAATCCGACTCCGCGTATACCGGTTGAGGGCTAAAATAATGCCTCATCAAAGTTTCGTTAGCACCCGATCGATCACGATCACGAGGTGGTGCTCTAACCCTCGGGAGTCGGGGTTGATGGGCTTGATTTTGCAAGAGATTGACCACGGCTGCGGTCAAAACTCCCCCTACTTAAAGAAGCAAATCATCCTCTTCTGAGGAGTCGGAATCAGACGAGTACGACGACATTATTTTTAAAGGTTTCGAAGATAGGGTGATTTTGGGTTTTGTGTGTGGTATGTGATATTGGTTTTGGTTGTAGTATGTGAGAATGGTTGGAGTTTGATATGTGAGAATGGTTGGTGTTTGATATGTATTGTGATATATATAGATGATTTTATTAAAAAAAAAAATATTTTTTTATTAATTATTTAAGCCTCCCAACGGCTCTTTCCTTTTCCCACAGCCCATAACGAGCGCTACCTCCCTTGCGCCTGCCTCGTTTTCCGCTCTCACGCCCCTCTCGCGCCCCACTCGCGCCCCGGTGGTGTGGCTCTCGCGCCCCGGGGCGCTATCGAACGCCTTCTCGCGCCCCTCCTAGCGCTCCGCACCCCTCGGCCTAATAATAATCTCAGTTTAATATATTGTTTTATTTATTTTTGTTGACGTAATGTGTGACATGACAATTACATTTATATGGCAATGATTTGAATCTTTTAAACTTATTCCTAGGCTGAGGGGTGTGGGGGGCGCGAGTGGGGGCGCCAGCCAATAATATTGTGACGTGTGGCAGAGAGAGAAACTTGATAAGATGGGTGTTGGTTGTGGTGTTCGCGCCCCGGGACATGGTGTGGAGGGGCGCGAGAGGGGGCGCGAGCGATTTTTTTTTTATTTTTTTATAAATTTATTAAAAAACGTATTATTAAAAAAACTCATAAATTATTTAAAAAAACACACATTAATTAAAAAAACACATTAATATCTAAAAAAAAAATTAAAGTACTAAAAAAAACATTATTCTTATTCTTCGGCTTGGTCTTCTTCGATCAACCTCTTCCGGATACGTTCCTTTTGTTTTTCCATCAGCATTTGGTCGACCGGATTTAGGTTACTGAAGTCTCTTGTAAGGAAGTCCAAATCTCTCATTCTTTTTTTTTTCCTTTTTGTCATTAGAGACCACTCCATGGTTTTGTTGAATTTATTGAGGGATTCAACAAGATCGTTGATGTTTACGGCTTCCCCCTCAGCCGGTTTTTTCCCCCTGGCGTCCCTTCCCAATGGCCGCCTCCTCGGCGGTGAAGACGTTTCCTCCCCCGCAACGTTTAGGTCGAATCCAACCAGGCAATCCGACCCGGCGGAAGTGCTATACGCTCCAGACGAACTAGTTTTAGTCCGTTTCGGCCCTACTTCCGCATCAAGGTCCGGCGCCACCAGCTCAACCCACTTAGAACACCTTCTCAACCTCTCCCACACCTTTACACCGTCCCACGTCTTCACCGTCCCATACCTCCGCAGGCACTCCTGCTTCCACTCTTCGACAGTGAAATTATAAACCGCCAAATCGTCACTGCCACTTGGTCTCATACGACCGGCGTTCCTGTTGAACAGATTAGTAAACAAGCCGACAAATTTTCTGATTTCGGTCCACCGACCCGAAATCATATCGGCGTTCCGCTCTGTACTCCCAACGAGCGAATAGAACGTCTCCCTAACCTTTGTCCAAAAGACCTTGCTCTTTTGGTAGTCCACTGCAAAATGCATAAATAAATTTGTAAGTCATTTAACTTTTTTATTTAACTTTTTTTTAAAATCATTTTTAAAAACGTTAAAACAATTACCGCAACGCCGATCCTCAGAAATGACTATCCAAGCCCGACACAGGGCTTCCTTCTCATCCGATGACCACGGAGTGGTTTTCCGTTTCGTCCTTCCAGTCGAAGCCGAACCCGACCCGTCCGTTGCAACTTGTTTTTTCCGGTGGACGCGTCTTCTTTGTCCCGCAGCTTCACCTTCTGGTTCTTGTGTCTCCGGAACAACAAAGTTAGGAGACGGTTGTATGTTGGATGGTTGAAAGCCGGATGATTGTTGCGACCCCGAATAAAACATCGGTTGGTCCGGTTCCGACCATAAATCGTCGTAACTGTAATCTGAATCTAGGTTTGGGTACCAATTTCCAGCCATGTTTTTAAAAAAAGGTTTGGAAGATGGGGTGATTTTGGGTTTTTTTGAGGTTTTGGTAAGTATTTTATGTGATTTTGGGTGTGGTATGTGATATTGGGTTGATATTGGTTTATATAGAGAATTTTTTTTTTTTTTTAATAAACTTAAAGAGCCAACGGCTCAATTTATAAAGCCCCAACGGTCATGCACGCATTCCGAAGCCCACTTTACGCCCATTTTCAGCCTTGACTGGCCTTGCGCCTGCCTGGATTTCCGCGCTCGCGCCCCTCTCGCGCCTCGGTGGTGTGGTGCTCGCGCCCCGGGGCGCGAGCGGATGGGCTCACGCGCCCCCTCTAGCGCTCCACACCCCTCAGCCTTAGACTTCTATTGTGAGCTAACTAGGGGCGCCAAGACTCATTGGCCACCACTTGTGTATGGGTATAAACCCACAACCATTTAGAAATGCAAAACCTTATTCGATACTTTAATACCGCTAGCCTATTTATCTATTGGTATCATTTACTTAACTCTAAAAAAATTAAAGAATTATTTAAAAATTAAATTTTACTTAATTTTATACTATTTAACTTTTTTTTTAAAACGACGACTTTCTTGTGTGTCAGACCACCTCTCCAATTTTGGAGAGCCACTTGCACCACTCCAGTCAAATCTGTTGTCTTAACTGGGCCCACGGAGGCTTAAGAGTTTGGCATTGTGTGTTCCTCCGGGAAATCATACCGACAACTGTCACTTCATAGTCGTTGTGTCACCAGAAGAACAGATGTCTTTGACGTAACACACGGTGGGAAAACCTAGCAAGGCCTAGCTCAAATCTTCTTCCTACCAAAAGTGACGCAGGTGTGGATCGAACCTGGGTCACTAATAGAGAACCCAAGCTTCCTACCACACAAGTAGGAATCATGTACACTATTTTTTTTAACTATAATTGTGAAATAAGAAACTTAGTTAGACTAAAATAAACGTGAAAACGAATATCGCGAAACAAATATGGAGCTTTGCACCTAAGGTTTGTTGTTATTATGCAAGAATAATATGATAAAAGACTAGTTGCAACTTGCAAGTGGTAATGAAAATCGTAGCAAGGTTCCTAGACCATGTTAAAGTTCCTCAAGAACACTAAAGTCTTTTTCCTTATCTTGCTTCCATCCAACCGAACAATTGGCCCCTTGCCTAGTGTATGTTTGTCCTCTTCTTTATATGTTTTTCTATTTTCTTTATTATTATCACAATTATTATTTATTTTATTTAGTTTATTACCACATGAGTACGTACTAATTATCACAATTATTATTTATTTTATTTAGTTTATTACAACATGAGTACGTTAGTACAAGAATTCAGTCGGTATCGATTTATATAGTTATTGCATCTGTACGACACCGATACTCGGTTCAACAACTGAAATATATATAATACATCGATCAAATTATAAAACAGATACCATACCGGTTCGAACAATACCAATATCAATGTTATTCGCCATATCGATTCGGTTCATCCCAACACCGGTTGGAACGTCGAGAAAAGAGTAAAAAAGGTACATATATGTCAATTTTGTTCGGACGGTATTTGTTCGGTTCGTTTAGGTAATAATAATAAAAATCAATTGCTTTTAACCCATATGTTTTTAATAAGACCTAGTGTGGAAATGGAGGACGGTAAAGAAAAGTTGGTTAAAGAAGATTGGAAATTTATTCCTGTCGTGCATTCTTCTAATAGATTTTTTTAAAGAGAAAATTAAGAAACTTAAAATGCCGATTAGAAGTTGGAATGTTGATAAAGCGAAGAAAGAAAAGATAGATTTTGTGAATCTTTTAAATTGACTTGCTGATATAAATAAATTGATGGATATGAGGGCTCAGAGGAGTTACATAATGAAAGACAAAGTATCCTAAAGGATAAAAGAAAAATTGAACATAATAAAATGTTAAGTTATAAGGCTAAAGTAATATGGTGTGTGGAGGCGGATGAAAATTCATAGTTTTTTCATGGAATTAGAATTCAAAAGAGAAGACAACTTTCAATTCGCGTTATAAAAAAAGATTGGGTGTGGATTGACAAACAGGGAGTCGGAAGATATAAAAGAAGTTTTCAAAGAATACTACATGAAAAAATTTAAACGAGTAGATAGGGATAAAATTAGCTCTAGAAGTCGATTATTAAATCTTTATTGGAGAAAGAGTCGAGATCTTTGGTAACAGAGTTTACTTTTGAAGAAATGAAAGATGACGTGCGGTCATGTGGTAGTCAGAAATCTCCGGGTTCATATGGTTTTTTCTTTTGGGTTTGTTAAACACCCTCTGGGAATATATTAAAGCCGGCATATGTAAGTTTTTTTCAAAATTTTTGGGACAAATAACGTTTCTATAGGCTGCAATTATTCTTTTATCAACTTGATTCCCTAGTTGGCTAGTCCTTTGATTATGGGGAAGTTCAGACCAGATAATCTAACAAATTGGCAGTATAAAAATTATTGCTAAACTTTTGGCCAGTTGATTAGCTAAGGTGATCAATTCTGTCGTTAGCACTGAACAATCTGTATTAATTAAAGTAAGACAAATCCTGGATGATCCACATATGGTTAAAAATACTGTGGACGATTATAATCGAAGGAATGAAAAGTTTCTTTTACTTAAACTTGACTTCGCTAAGGAAAAATTGAACATGATAACATGTTAGAGGAGAGTCAAAAAGCTAAAGTAAAATGCTGTGTGGAGGCGGATGAAAACTCAAAGTTTTTCCCCCCGTGAAAGGATCTTTCAATGTAATTAACTCGTTGTTAGGTGGAATCTAACACGAGTGGATTCAATATAACACAAGAAAAACGTAATAAGATGCTTCAAAACACATGTATATTCATGTCGGGTGCTTAAGCACAATATGTTACAAAACAACCAATACTTCTCTCTCGTCTCTCTATCTCTCTCTTACGTCTACTAACAAGTTAACCTAGTTACAAGGTTTATATAGAGACTACACACAAGCCCAACACTGCCCAAAAGCCACCGAGATCCATGTGATCTCGGTTCACAATGTAAGCCCAATACCAAGATACAAACCATATAAGTAGTAGCCCAACAATCTCCCCCTTGGTTTGTATCTTCAACATCAATCGTGCTCAAGTATATTTGCATCCGCTTCCTTGTATGCACCAGCCCACAAACACGTACGAATGATCGATCCAACCATGCATCTATATTCCTTAGCGGCTGGCTCGTACAACGGCTCAGCCATGATCTGAAAATTGCTTATAGTTTTGATATCCTTCTCACCGAATTTCAAAAAGTCACGTGGATCGAAAAAATAAAAGTGCCATTTCTTTAAACAAATTATGACAGTAGCAGTTTCACCATCGTATGTCCAAAACTTCATATAATCTAACGTTCCATCAGGAATTCTAGTGGCGAGCGGAATGTGTGTCGCCTTTTTAGTTGCCGGCCACATCACATTAACCATAGTTTTCCCAGTCTGTGGATATCGGACCCCTATGGCTTTCTTAAAAAATGATTCGGCTGTGGTCATATTTGGGAATCCTCGATCAACTTGATTCCTTAGAAAGTTCCAAAAGTCGGTAGCCTACTTGTCGTTGTTGGGGGTTGTGAAAAGGAGCGTGGATCAAGTCACTTAGGTCAACTTTTGGCCATGACACAAAGTCTTTCATCTTCTTGTAGTATTCAGTGTTGCTAGATCTCCTTTTCACCCACCCCATAGCTCTATCAACATCAAATCTCCATAACACGATGCCTGATCGATCACCATACTTGTCAGAGAATCCCTTTTTGAATTCAATAATGAATTTATCAGGGTGATCGGAAGATTCCACATTCTGATTTGAATTCTTCATTATCAGAATCTTCTTTTGGATCCTTTTAGCTTGTTCGGCTGTCTTTGGAGGAACAACAAGATATTGTTCCAGTGGCTCAGAAGCATCAATATTCGAAGTTGGACGCACACTAGAACCACTGCCTTGATTGTCACCAGTCTTCACACCACAATCATCACCACTCTTAAATTCATCTCCAAGATTCCGAATTAGTGTAAGGCCCCGTTACCGGTAGCCCTACTTTCGTGTTGGATTTACTCATAAACGCAGTTCTAAATATCAGAGTTAATTAAAACATTCGCGGAATATAAAAGCTTTCATAAAACATTTCATAACAAAACACGTCTTGTCTTAAAACATCATTTTGTCTTTCAAAATAAACGAAACATTAAACTTAAACGTCTTGAGTCTTCCGATGCCAGCCTCTTATTCAGTGTCACGTGTCTCCTCAAGCGAGCTGCCTCATCCTACTCACCTGCGTGCATACTAAAAGTCAGCTACGCTGAGTGAGTTCTAGTTAATCATACACTATACAATACACATAAACTTATATTCTTTCATTCATACTTTCATACTTTCATACTTTCTTTTGTATTAACTTACTTTCATATCTTACGTTATAAAGAGCATTACGCCCTACATTCCTCGAGTATTATTAGGGCTCGGTACCCTCCTTCCTCGAGTATTATTAGGGCTCGGTACCCTCTTTCCTCGAGTATTATTAGGGCTCGGTACCCTCTTTCCTCGAATATTAGTAGGGTTCGGTTCCCTAGTTCTCGAATATTAGTAGGGTTCGATTCCCTCTTCGTTACCATACAACCATACATCATACCTCGAGTATTATTAGGGCCCGGTACCCTCTTTCCTCGAATATTAGTAGGGTTCGATTCCCTCTTCGTTACCATACAACCATACATCATACCTCGAGTATTATTAGGGCTCGGTACCCTTTTCGTAACCATACAACCATACAACCATCATTTCCTTCTTTTATTAACTTTATTACGTTCATACACATAAGCATACATATCATACTTACCTTATACATAGCGTTACAACCTGACAATACGTGCAATATCCGAAGATCGTTCACGTACCATCAAGCAATCATTCATACATTTCACATTATCCACATAAGGCATACACTTATCTCTTAGGATAAGCGTATTAACAAACATATTGAGTATGCACACAGCCCCGAAAACATAACACATAAATGGGGCTAGAAACTCACCTGAACACGGTTACGTTCACCGTTAATCGTAATCCCTTTCTTCAGTTGTGCACGGCTGACTGTATAACAAGTATACGTATCAATTAACTATCACTACTCATATCATATTTCTAGTCTTAACTAGTACCCACAACGAACGGGGGTCCGGGGGCAGTGCCCCTGGTAGCGGGGTCTAGGGGCGGCAGCCCCTAGCAGGGTCCAAGGGGCAGAGCCCCTGGCTGGGGTCGAGCTATCAATTAGGCGAACTTGGCCTTAGGCGAAGTTATCAATTAGGCAAACTTGGCCTTAGGCGAAGTTATCAATTAGGCGAACTTGGCCTTAGGCGAAGTTATCAATTAGGCGAACTTGGCTTTAGGCGAAGTTACCAGCTAGGCGAACTTGGCTTTAGGCGAAGTTACCAGCTAGGCGAACTTGCTTGCAAGCGAAGTTAAGCTTGCAGGCGAAGTATTCGCTTGCAGGCGAAGTTATCGCGTGCAGGCGAAGTTGCCCAGCTACGCCTCTGTTCAACCTTAATCCCCCAAAATCATCATCATTTTGACGTGAAACTCTTGGATATGATATTTAACCAACTCGCGATCAATCCTATGGTCGTTTTTTGGATATGGTTTGACCCGAAAACACGTAAAGTTTGGACCTTTAAGCTCAAAAACGTTCAATACTAGTGTTAAGGGTTCATTAACTGAGCCGTTTCCATTTTCGGGTTCATTACACTCGTATTTATCATCAAGTTTACAACTTTATGTTTCGTTTATACCCACTCTACTCTCGTTCTAAGTTTCAATGCTAAACGTTTATAAAACGTAAACTTCAAGATCAAAACGTACCTTTTCGTGTTTGTTTGGCTTTGTCACGGACCCTAGATCTTGTATTTATCTTGCGTATTGAAGGATCTATCAAGAATCTCGTTTACTTGGTCTTGGATCCCACTCTCGCTCTCGGCCGTATATAGGTGTAGGTATGTGTGTGTGTTTTTGAGTGTGTAGAGATTATGATGGAAATAAAATGAGGGTTTAGGGTTTTAGGTTGGTTTAGGGGATATTTATATCCCTTAAAGCCCATGGACCTAAGGCCCATTCTCATTTAACCCATCTTAATTAATCTAAGTCCATGATCCGTTCTTTACTCGATATTAATTAATTAATAACGCGAAATCACTAAACGTAACTTTCTTTATTCAACATTATAAATTTTAGGATGTTACAATTAGTTTTTGTTGGAGGTCTAAATATAGTGCAGTAAGACCACCCATGTTAGCCTGAAGCTCTTGTATCTTTGTATCTTTCTCAGTATTACTAGTTTCAAGCTCTTGGATTCGCACATCCTTCACCACCGAGTCTTGTTCAAGTTCAAAGACTCGTCTTTGCAAGGATTGCACATCAACTGGTTCAGCCTCAATGGCAATTCCCTTGCCCTTATCTTGCATAAATCTGTCTTGCATTGCCAGAATGTGTACGATCTTGTCAGCGGAACTTGAACATTTTTTACCAATCGGGTCAAACGATCTCGATGGTTCATCTGTGGACTGTATGTGCGCTTGAAACTCAAACTCATGAGTAATTTCATCGAATATCTGTTCTTGAGTTCGTTGATCATCAGTGGACGGACCTTGATCAACTTGAGCTTCAATTATTTCGGGCTCAGAATCTTTAGGTTGGCTTGTTGGAGTAGTTTCAGTAAAATATTTTTTTGGTGCATATCAAACTAGTTCACAATCAAACCTGTGTTCATGACCCGTGACCATCTAAAGTAAATACCCCTTACCCATACCCCTTATTGTTATGGGTAAAATTACACTTATGTCTGCCCAACATAAGTTACAAATCGCGCGGATATATGTCACAAGATATACATTTTATCATTCAGCGGGTGGTCTTCCCATGATGTAGGCCCACTGTGTGCGGGGGTCTCCCAGATAGTACTACCCATATATCCCGTGGCTCCTTTAGGAGTTAATGATTGTGCTACAAAGTCGGGGATTGTTTAAAGCAGCTAAGTCGGTCTTGATTAATAATACACCAATAAGTTTACAAACATATAGAAGCATGTATCCACCCAAAAATTTAAGAAAAAGGGTAGTGCATGAACTCACCTTGGCCTATGCGTATGCGTGAAGATAAAAACACTAAAGAATCTTGTATGCTATTCGGGAAACGGCTCCAACTCATAGACATTCCTAAATTCATATAACTTGTCAATAAAAATAACTTGTTCCACATCATATGTGCTCGTGACCTAAGTAGGTTAAGGTTTTGCGTTTTCTTATGTTATTTGACGTTACAATTGTGTATTGTCACATGTGCAGTAACAAAGTTTCAGTAATTAGAGAGTCGTTATATTAGGTGATTATATTATGATATGGTATTATTAGCCATGTGAAAAGATAGTTGACTAATAAGTTAAGTATGTATTGTCTCATCGAGTTAAAGTTTCTAAATCAGAACGGTTTGGGTTTTCTATTTAGTATAGTTAGCATATTTATTTAAAATAGTAATTAAGGTTTAGTTATAGTTATAATAGTTATAAAGCTCATAATTAATCAGTTAGTTTAAGTTCAAATAATGGATCACTTTGTTTAGTTAGTTTCGTTAGCACCATATCGTTTGACTGTTCGGTTTTGCCCAAAAGATGTGTTCGTAGGCTTTAATGTATCTATGATTATAAATACTTACGTGTTTTCATATTTAAATAATACGCTTGGGTTAGATTGGTTCATGGAGTATTACTTTAAGATATTGATAAAACTAGCCTCTTATTACGTGGTTATGCTCGAAGTTTAAAAATAAATATATATTCTTTGATTTTATAAATAACTGGTAATTATAATAATAAATTATATATCCCAGGTTATAAAAAAAACTTTAACATACATTATTTGGATTTAATTATTCCATTAAAACTAGCTTATTCAAAAATATGTGTTCTCGTTGTCGGTTTCGATTGAAACCGCACTTTTAGAGCGTACTCGCGTAATGGCGAATAGGTGTTATTCTAAAACTTAGTAAAATATTTTATAAGTACTTTGAGCATAACTTACTATAAATATATCATGTCTATGTAAAAGGTTCTTGAAAATATTAACTTGTTATGGTTTTAGGTTTTTAACGTGTTTGCTCGGCTTTTACCGTGTGATTAATTTTTAAATTGTATGCAGATGATTCTTTTACCTAAGCTCATTATTTTAATTAATCTTTCGGAAAAATAAATAGTATTCTTAATATCTTTCATTTTTATGGGATTTTTGATTTTATGGATCAACTACAAAAAGACATCGGTTTTAACGTACGTGTCATTTTGTGAAAGAGGCATTTTGTGAAAAAGGCATTTTGTGCAGATTTTATTAGTCATAACATGTGAAAATAATCATCGTTAGAGTATTATATATGTATGATATCAACGGTGCCTAATTCGTGTATAAAACTCAAAATCTAATGTTGTAAATGCATAATTTCGGTTTGATTTTGCGTACCTTAAGTTAGGCTGAAAATATGCACGAGTGAAACACTTCAAGAGAGTCCAAAGAGCTATGAATAAGATGGATACAATAAGTAAATGGTTTTAAGGAAAAAGCTTGAAGGAATCTCCTGTCTCACATGTGAAATTAAAGAAATAAATTAAGGTGTTTGAGTTTACCATGTTGGAATCGATTAAGGCTGTTGTGGGGCTAGTATGGAGGGTCTCGGGGCTGTAAATTCTCGGATAACAACATTATGGATGTTTAGAAACCAAGGCTACACGTAGGAGCATGGAACTTATAAGATTAGTGTTGCCTACAATGTGTGATGATGGGTTGATCTTGATTGGTCTGTTGAGGGCTGTTGTAAGCAGGGAACAGTAGCAAGTACTGGGACTACAATCAGGTTAGGAATTATTAGAACTTGGAATAATTAATGTAGGTATCAAATTGACAGAGTTTGATAGAGGTGTAGGTGATAACCGAACAAAGATGGCTTCAGGTGTGCTTCTTGGGTTTGATCACAACAACAAAATAGAATGGTTAGGAAGTTCCTGGAAGGATTACAAGGCCGATTTAGTGTGACTATATATTTGCAACAACTGAATTCAGGGTTAACAGGGATGTACTCACATGAATAACTATGGTTCCTAGTTGATAACACATAGAAGATTAACAATCTTGCTGTGGTTTTTCGTGGGGCTGATTAAGGGTATCTTGGACTGATTAACACAATGTTTTTTTTCTGGCTTTTAATGGTTGAAATAAGAAAGGCATCGGGAGATTCTTGAGAGGGAATGTTTGAGTTGTGGATGAATGAAGAATGATTAGGCTGAGGGGTGTGGGGCTTCAACGGGGCGCTAGAGCCCCTCCGCTCGCGCCCCCAGACGCTAACACCACACCACCAGGGCACTAACGGGGCGCTAACGCGAAAAACAATACAGGCGTGAGCCGGTTAGCGGGAGAAGAGAGAGGGCTGCACAACTTTTAATGGTTTTTTGACCGTTGGGAGCCGAACAAACCAAAAAAAAAATATTTTTCCTATATAATTATACCCCATTTCACCCATTTTTATACCAAAACTTCAAACTTTCACCCAAAATCAATTCATCTTCTCAACTTTTTTTTAAAAAAAATGGCTGGAAATTGGTTCCCAAATCTTGATTCAGATTATCTTGACGATGATTTATGGTCGTCACCGCACCAACCGATGTTTTATTCGGAGCCGCAAGAATCATCCGGCTTTCAACCATCCAACACACAACCGTCTCCTAACTTTGTTGTTCCGGAGACACAAGAATCACACGGTGAAGCTACGGGACCAAAAAGACTTCAGTAACCTAAATCCGGTCGATCAAATGCTAATGGAAAAGCAAAAGGAACGTATCCGAAAGAGGTTGATCGAAGAAGACCAAGCCGAAGAATAAGAAGAATATTTTTTTTAGTACTTTAATTTTTATTTTATTTTTAGATATTAATGTGTTTTTTTATTAATGTGTGTTTTTTTTAATAATTTATGAGTTTTTTTAATAATACGTTGTTTGAATATATTTATAAAAATAAAAAAAAAATTCGCTGGAGCCCCTCCACACCAGGGCCAGGGGCTCCAACGGGGGCTCCAACACCCCCCTTATCCAGTTTTTCTCTCTACCACACGTCATAATATTATTGGTTGGAGCCCCCATTAAAGCCCCCCACACCCATCAGCCTTAGAGGTTTCTTATATATAGAATTTGTTGTAGAGTTGCAAAGTCTTTTCATGAATGGTGATTGGAGAGGGGAAGATCGATGTCTGCAGCCAAATCCAAGGAAGGTGAGGATTGACTTTGAGAAGATAGAGAGTATAATTTGGAAAGATTGTGTTGAGATTTGTTGCAGGGATTAAATTTTCAGATTTGCAAGGAGATTTTCTAGGAAAAAGGGAAGATTTGATCAGGGAAAGATATTATGAGATATACTTAGAAAATAAAAAAAACTAAAATAACAATACATCTTAAAATATATTGTCGACATGATTTAGGTTGTAGGCTATGCCTTCAAGTTGGTTTTTATTATTAATATGTATTATAAGTATATGATGCTAGATTTATGGATAAATGTTGTGAATTTAATTAATGGTGTAAATAAGATGCATATCAATTAATAATTATTATAATAACTCTTATACTTTCGTTTTTGTTATTTTCGTTACTAAATTGTAATTTTAGATGTTTGAAATTACCAGTTCGTTTATATAGTCATTGGATTATGTTACGACAGTAATGTCATATATGATGATGATTTAATATTAAGTGTTACATATTAATGATCTGAGTTTGGATTTGGTTTTATTGTTATTAGTCCATGCCTAGTTATTACATGTAAGAGGATGCAGGTTGAACTCATTGGGTAAAGCCCATTGTTCAAAGTGTGATAGGTTAATGGCGTAGTCGAAGCGCGTGTCCTATCGAATCATCATCTGATAACTCGGTCTAGATTTCAGGTGATGTAGATAAAAAAAATCTGGCCCTAAATTAGGGTTGTTACATTAAGTATCCTAAATGTATCACTACGCGATCTTCAAAATTGAGTAAATGTTAACCTGCAACATGTATAAAATATTATTTGATCAACATGAATGTTGATGAGAAATCTTAAGATTTTATTATATAATAATTATTGTAAAAATACAAATCATGAGTCACTGTGAGAATCCAACATATATGAAATGCATAGACTTACTGAAATAGAATGCAGACTATTCTCTTTCTAATTGGCACAAAGCCAAAATACTAGGTCTTGTGTTTGTGTTTGTGTTAAACTTTTCACCATCAACAATCAAAAATAATAAACAAATAATAGATCATTACCATTCCATTAATATGTCTAGTTACCACGTGAGAATGGAATTATTTATTACCTTGTGTTGATTGGTAAGTCAGAAAAGACCGGAATAAAATAAAAATGGTATTGAGTGGCGGCGGAGGCGGTGGTGGGTTGTGGTGGCGGTGAGAGGGCAATGGGTGGCGGTGGTAGTGGTGAGAGGGTGGTGGAGGTAATATAGTATTAAACAGGATTGAATGAATTTGAGGTGCTTTAAAAGGAATGTAATGGACATGTTAATGAAAGATTTCATTTCATTGACCACCCAAACACCTTTTTTTTCATTCCTTCATAATGGTCCATTCAATTCTGCTTCTCATTCATGCATAAACGTTACCCTAATCTTAGAATTTGATCGCAAAGAATGAGGAATAAAACTAGAAGTTTGGTTCTTGAATTGGGTTTAATATAAACTAGATAAAAATCAAGTTTGAAGGAAAGAAATAAGTTATACAAATCGAAGTTCGGTTTTATTAGTAAAACTTGGTTGTAATAATTATTAATCAACTTTTATATATTTTTGTTCGATTATTTTACATAAAATATGAAATTGGTTGAATAAAAGTCCGTTAAGTGAGTGGTTCAGTTTTATCGGACTCAAAATCGGAAATAGGTCGGATTCGGCTCCAACAAACTCGCTATATAAAAACGAAAATTAATATGTTTAGTTTCTGTTTAAAAAAAATTAACTAAGCAAAGCCCCAAATCTTGAACATAAACCCTAGAATATTTAATTTGTAAAATTGAACCTTGAAACATCTTAAATCCATTATAAATCAATGGATTTGAGTGAGGAGTTTCAATTCAATCATGATAAAGAACCTAAACTAATTACAAATTACGTGGAAATTGAAATTGAAAGTGAATATTTAGGACGGGTTTGACTTTTCTTGGTCAATGCTTGAAAAACACCAAAGAGAGGCTTGAATTCGTGAACGAGGAAAAGAATTGAGAGTTGTTCACAATGGAACAAATGCTATAGAAATGGGTATTTATGGGGATTGAAGTAAAACGTAATAACTTATTAATTATGTTAAAAACCCTAACTTAAAGAGAACGTTTAGGCGTTACGAATGTTTTATGGTAAATTTTAGATAATAAGTTTGTGTAAAAAGTAGTAGTGGTGGTGGTGGTGGTGGTGGTGGCGGTAGCGGTAGCAGTAGGAGTAGCAGCTTCAACAGCAACAGCGGTAGCAGTAGTAGTACTAATAATTATAATAATAATAATAATAATCTTAAATATGTATAAATGAAACCTTTAAAAGTTTTATGGTTGCTCATGACCTCCTCTCAAGTCACCAGATTGTTTTATTAGTAAATGGAGGCTTTTCATGCATTTTACCCGAAATCACAGGTATGGGTCTCACCAAACCCAAATGGCAGTGGTAATTGAAAAAAATCATAAAAATTGACTTTTATAACCCTAAACGGGTCGGAGAGAAATTGATCAAAAAATCCCATCAATCAATAAAATTGATTGAGGGCTTTTGCTAGTTAGATTAAAACAAAAGTTTTTCATTTAGATAACTTATCCATAAAATCGAGGGAGATGAGGGAATCAAAGAAGGGTAGTCTCGGACTTCCAAAGGTTAAACGGAAAGAGTTTCTTAAGAAATTAACACACCAGAAACTAGGAGTGACAGCTAGAAAGACTTACGAAAAAGGTTTTGTAGAGGTTTAGGGATGGTTTAAGTAAGAGGGATTGACTTATTGCACAAGAATTTGTTATTAAATGAAAAAACACCAAAACAAAAGGAATTTAACATATTAACGAAATTAGACCAATTCCTTTTTCCCTACTCCAAGAAATTCGGTGGAATGTGCATTGGTATGAGGTCAAAGCATATTCTACTTGTTTTCTAAGAAAGATACACGAAATAGGCTTCCAAAATTAAAGGAAAAAAATGAATAAACGAGTCAAAATGAGATTTGGGTTGAATCTGATCGGACCCCCGTGCAGCGCGAGAGAGCAGAGGTGTTTCCTACGCGCAGCGCGGCGAGGGGGTATTTGACAAAAGTTTTTTTTGACGATTTCAGCCCATGTACTTATAAAAATGTGAATTAAGCCAAAATAAGCTATTTTAAGGGTTTCTAAGAGTTGTTTAACAATCATGAGGATATAAATTAAGTAAGACAATATTAAATACTAATAAATACAGGATTTTATTAATATGAAAAATCCAATTTACATTCCCGAAAATCGGGTAAAGATAAACAAATACAAATATGAAAAAACCCGAAATGTTACATTACACAACGAAAATAAGTACACGTGCAAACTATTCCATACCAAACTTTGGATCGTCCACTAGGAGTTCATATGCAAAACTAAATAGAAACAATTTCACCATTGGATGTTCACAAAACAATACCTCAACCAACTTGTTGGAGCAGACCTTGAAAAGCTTGAACGTGACATATCTCGGATTTTTCGTATATGTATGTGTTTATGTTAACCCGTTTTGGGAATGTAATTAGGATTTTTCGTATTAATAAAATGATTCATCTATTTGTACTTAACTTTGTTATACTTATTTTATACCCTTGTAACTTTCAATCTCGTCAAACAATGCTTAAGAACCTTTAAAATCACTTAAAAGTGATAAAATGGTAGTTTATAAACTTCATGGACCAAACTTGTCAATTTTGAAACTTGTTGAAAAATCTTCCATGTCGCACCACGCAGGGAGACCTCCCTATGTTGGTGGCGTGACGCCTAGAGCTCCTTTCTGCAACTGGTTAGTTTTAGTTCGTACCAAAACTTACTTATTTACATCAAATCTCAATTTAAATCACAAATCAAATCTCATTTTTTATCGCTTCGGAGAGGTCCATCACAGTTTATCTCTTTAAGTATGATCATACATCTTCTTAGTAGCCAAAGCCCGATTCGTTAGGCAATGGTCAACGGACACCATTATTTGTATTTAGTTCGTCTTAGTGGCGAAAGCCTGATTCGCTAGACAATGGTCAAACAACACCTATTTGTTACATCAATTGTATTACTCACATTAATGTATATGGTTTGTTTTATTATTAGTATATATCAAATTGGTGGTTATATCACTCAACATATTGTTGACAAACTATATTATTTTTATGCATATTGCGGGTGCTTATATTGGATGACTGAAACTTGATGAAGACATTTAGTTATCGGACTTTAGGTTATTAAATAAAACGACAAAGTGTTTTGAATTATTTATTTTGAGATGTTTGTTTTGGAATAATTGTCTGTTTTGGGATGAATTTGTCTTTGAAATGAAACATTGTGTACTTGGTTGAAATTAAATAAATAAATTAAATATTGTCATATAAATTTTGCATGATAGTGTCTTGTGAGCTGTGAACCACCGCTGCATTCCGCCTTAATTTGGGGTGTGACAGCCGAGATTCAACAACTTCGGGCGTTAGAACCGGGACACGAATTTTTTCTCCAAAAGAACTCACAAAACTGAACAACTTCACTTTCTACTCATTTAAGCACCACACAAAATTGGATTGAACTAATCAAACAAGTAAACCGAAACAGAACAGAACATAAAAATTGGTCTAACCTGTTTGGTCGGTCCAGTGGAGGCAGATGGACACAACAACAGCGGCTACGCGTAAAACACTGGGGAGCGGCGGATAGAGTAATGGGGTGAGGCTGAGGTTGGTGGTTGGTTGTGGCATAAGGGAGAGGAGAACCGAGTTCGGGATTGTCTCGGTCTTTGCAACTTTTGGACAAGTTATTCGACAAAGGGGAACAAAAATGAGAAAGATGAGAAAGATTTCTAGCCACACAAAAAAACCCCTAAAAAATTAAAAATAAATAAATAAATCCTAACTCAAATTTAATAAAAAAACGAAAAAATAAAAGCACAAAAATGTTTCCATCGTCTTTCTCGTTCTGATAAGATAAACACAATGGTAAGTGAGTGAAACAAGTCGTTGTGTCTTTTTGTTTATCATTGTGTTTTGTGTTTATTTTCGTCATTGATTGTGCCTTTTTTTCCGTTGACATTGTGTCTTTTTTTCTTTATATTGTCTTATATTACTCAACATTGTGTTATATTTTGTCCGGCATTGTGTTATATTTTGCGATCTGTTGTGTCTTTTTTTAGTTATCATTGTGTATTTTGTTCATTTTCGTTATTGTGTCTTTGATCTCACCATTATGTCTTTTCGTCAGTTTTTTTAATTTTTATTTATTTATTTTTTAACGGGAATGATGGCGAAAACATTTTAGTTTTTTAATTTTTTCCTTTTTTATTTATATTTTGAGTTATGATTTTTTTATTATGTTTTTTTTAAATTTATTTTTAAGGGTTTTTTGTATGATCATAAATCTTTCTTACACTTTTTATTTTTATCTCCCTTTGTATTTTAGCTTTACTCTAGCTCTTTATTTAGTATTTTTCGTCTAATGTATCCGTTGATAAACGAAAGAAAAACAAATAACTCCAATTTCAATCTTCATTGTTTATCCAAAGCTTGTCACTAATAATAATAATCACCGGTTGGACCTGATTATTCTCAATAATTATCACTACTTTGTATGTGGTCATGTCAGATCCTTTTAACTATTAAACCTCAATATGGCGTTGCTCTCGGTGGTGGTAGTATCGTTAAACAGCGTTACATCAACACACTATTCTAACATGTTTACGACATTAAATAGGTGAATTCGGCATTTGCATAGAACAATAAAATAAAACCTCGATCAGGTTACATGCACATAAACATAAAACAACATTACAGTATACCAAATTCACATAGTCATGCAGTAAAACAGTAATTTAAAGTTTTAAGTTGAACTCACCTTATTCGGGAAATATAACTTTTATAAACAACCGGCCACCAACTCGGACTCCAAGAAGGAGAAAGAGCCGAGGCAAAGCAAGACCTATTACATCACGTAGAATTTACACCACAAATTCCAATCTACACAACCTTTTTATATCTACATCTAAACCAAAGAAAGCTCAGAATTTTTATCTCCGCCACCACTTCCGTAACCTTCAACTTTTTATCCGAAAATATGCGATCATTTCTAGCTTTTCAAATATTCCACAATGAGATGAACATGATCCCCTGAAATGCTATCATCTTAACTCCTTTCAGCCCCATTAATTGATGCATGGTTACAATATCTCGCACAGAAAACATGAAGATGTTTGGTATACCACACCAAGAAGTTATCGCCGCCCAAATTCCGGTTGCAAATACACATCCCGAAAACAAATGTTCTGCCGTTTGATCTCAAAAAACACATTTTTTTTCTTGATACATGAATATTCCTTCTTTCTAAGGCTAAGGATGTAGCAATTATATCCATCTCAGCTCGCCAAACAAAAATGTTTACCTTATTCGAAACCCATTTACACCACTCCAAACGCCGGCCTATGTTGATCCTCCTTCTGAATCCAATGCTTAGCTGACTTCATTGAAAACACCCCCGAATCATCCACTAAGCAATTCCAAGAATCCGGAGCATCTGAAAGAGAAATACTGGCAATAATATCCAGACATGATACCTTCTCAACCCGCACATTAGCACTCCTAGAAACACTAGCTTTGTTCCAAAAACTTGACCCATTAGCTAGCGCATCACATTGCTCAGCGACCATGACCAACTTGTTCTTTTTTATTTTAAATAACCTAGGGAATCTATCTTTGAGCGCTTTCTCGCCTAGCCAAACATCAATCAAAAACCGAATGCTTCTCTAATCTCCCAACTTACCTTTCATCAAATCGTTCATACTTCGGCCTTCAACCTTAGTAATATTTCCATGCCTCACTAAGTTTTCCCACGTTCCTCTTAAACGATTAATAAGAGGCATCACTCCCCATTTCCTCTTTTTGTAATGAATAGAGTCAATAATTTTCCTCCACAGCGCGCCTGCCTCCACTCTATATCTCCACACCCACTTAAGTAACAACGCACTATTACTTATATTCAATCTCTTCAAACTCAAGCCTCCATTCTTCTTTGTACACGTGACCTTATCCCAAGCAACCCAATGTATCTTCCGTACATCTAAATTCCCACCCCATAGAAACTTTTTTATTATAGCCTCCAACTCGTTAATTGTAACATCACGAGAAATTCGAGTTAAACATGTCAAGTTTTCAAAGTTAAGGGACCAAATCTGTCAAATTCCAAACTCCAAGGTAAAAAATAAAAATTCTGGTTTCCTGACCCATCGCGATACGCGATGGATCAGAAGAGAAACCCATCGCGTATCGCGATGGGTTGTCTGACAACTTTACGCGTGGCATGCCACGTGGCCACATGTGGCATAACGATCGCTACGTGTCCCGCCACTTGGCCACACGTGGCACATCAGTCACCACGTGTCAACACGTGGCACAACGCCTGCCACATGGCAGGCCTACATGGTGACTGGCCATAGCTACGTCGCGATACGTGACGGGCAAGCTTAAGGCCATCGCGTATCGCGACGGGGCTTCAAATTTTGTCTATAAATAGCAAACTCGGGACCAACCATCATCACACCAAAAACACACATACATCTCTCTCTAGCATCTCTCTAAAATCCTACAATCTTATACTCGATCTACCTCGAAATTCGTTCCCGACTCCTCGTATTTCGTGCCCTTTGCCTCGATATTCGTGTCATCGCCTAACGACGTTCATATCAAGAAAATGTTACCATTCCGACATTCCCGATGATACACTTCGTAAAACGTGCCAAAGTGTGAGGAAGTTTTGGAGTCTTGTAAAGCGTGCCAAAGAAGGAGCGTTGATCGAAGAATCTTGGAGAAACAAAGCGGCGATGAAGTGTTGCTCGATTGTGTAGGGTTTAATAAGCCGACAAAGGTAGCCATAATGCCCGAATAAAATAATAATAAAATATTATAAAAGGCTTAATACCTTAAGTCGAGGTTATACTCGATACCTCGATAAATAAAAGAAATATATAACAAAGAAAAGAAAAGAAATATAAATGTATATATATGTATATAATATGTGTAATTATTCTTTGTTTTAAATAGTATTTATGTAATAATGAGTATTCTTAAATAATAAAGAAAAGAATACGTTTCTTAAAGAAGAAGAAACGTAGGATTTTACAAATAAACTTAAGGTTTATATATTACTTTTAAACTAAAGGTTCTAAAGTAAAAGAGATTTTGAACTAAAGGTTAATCGAGGTAAAGTTTATAAAATAAAGACTAAAGGTCTTAAGCAGGATTGGATATCCGACTAACAAAAAGTTATACTCGT